>NC_064628.1:319710839-320012506 GCF_023864275.1 Schistocerca cancellata | reverse complement strand
AGGACCACCTGTGCAGACTCCGGAGAGAGGCCCATGCGTTGCAAAACTGCGCGTAAGAAGCCGTGGTCGACGCGGTCGAATGCGTGGTCAAAATCTACGGCGACAAGGGCGCCTCGTATTTTGCAGGCCGCCGTCAAAGCAATTACGTCGCGGTATGCTCCTAACGCCGTATGAATGTTGCTGACACCACCTAAACATGTTTGATCGGTGTGGATGGCTTTCCCGATAGCGGTGTGGAGACGCGCGCGGAGGATACGGGCGAAGATCTTGTAGTCGTTGTTGAGGAGTGTGAGTGGGCGAAAGTCCTGCCACCTACAACCACCATTCGGTTTCGGTACTGGGATCAAGATGCCTTCTGTGAATTCTGTGGGGACAGTGAAATCAGGACGGATCAGGTCTTGAAACATTTGGAGCCACTTGTCACCCATAAGGTGGTAAAAAGTGCGGTAGAATTCCAGGGGTAAACCGTCCGGTCCAGGCGACTTGTTCGGTGCTCCACGTGCCAAGGCCGATGTCAGCTCGTCGGGTGTAATGGGCAACAGCAGACTATCATCGGGTGCCACGTCCCGAGGGGCGGGAAAATCGTGCAACAGCTCGTCATAATCACGTACATTTCGCGGATCTTCCATGTACAAGGTCCCATAGTGTCTGGCGAACGTGTGCGCGATGTCCGTTTGTGTCACTGCGCGGCCGCCCTCCTCCGTGTTTACCGCCGTAATGAGCTGACGTTTGCGGTGGCGCCTCTCGCGCACAATGTGATACACTGACGCTGTTTCGTTGGGGATACAGTCTTGCACTCGCGCACGGATGCGGACACCTTCGAGCTGCTCGGTCCTGATGCGAAGGAGACGAGCTTTGATGCGTTGTACTGACATCTGACGCTCGGGAGACGGCGGTTGCGTCGCCAGCTCACGTAACGCTGTATAGTAAAATTCCGATGTTGCCCTTTGCCAGTTCGATCTGTCACGCCCGTAGGCCATCAAGGTCTTTCGGAGTGCAGGTTTGACACATCCCAGCCACCACAGCAACGTGGAAGCATACATGGGCAGGCGCCTGATACATCGACGCCACGTGTCAGTGACTGCTCGCTGACACGCTTCCTCGCGAAGGAGGGAGACGTTCAGCGTCCACGGGCCCCTGCTGCGTCTTGTGAGTTGTCGGGGTAAGGTGACAGTGCAGATGTACGCGAGATGGTCCGTGAAGGCCGTCGGCCAGAGTTCTGCATCACGGGTTGCTGTGCGGAGGGCACGCGAGACGTATATCCGATCCAGACGACTGGCAGAATGGCTGGTAAAGTGCGTATATCCACTCTGGGTCCCGTGATGTAAGAGCCATGTGTCGTGGAGCGCGAGGTCACGTATCAATGCTTGTAGAGCCGGGCATGGGACGTAATGCGGTATCTGGTCCTCGGGCCGCAGAACACTGTTAAAATCGCCGCCCACTATGTAATGGTCCATATTTCCTTGCAATAGTGGGGCTATCTCCTCCGAATAGAAGACATGCCTGTCACCACGGTGCGAATTACCGGAGGGAGCGTAGACGTTAATGAGGCGGACTGCGCCAAGTGTGAGTGCGATGCCTCGCCCGTTCGGCAAGTACGTCGCGTCTGTCGCGTCTATGCCATCTCGGAGAAGGATGGCCGTTCCTCCTGCACCATCACCTAAGGGTAGGCTGTAGGTGGTGTAGCCATATAGGTCTAAACGCAGCTCGGGACGGACCTCCTGGAGAAGGGCAATGTCCAAGTCTGCCGCTCTGATCATGTCGTGTAACATGCGGGTCTTGACAGTGGAGTGGACACCATTTACATTGACTGTTCCCACACGGTATGACTGAGACATATCAAGTGGCGGAGGCAGTGTGCCGGTGCAAGCCCACAGTGATCTCACACACCACACAGCCATCCATCTGCATGCTGTGCATTACTGTACCGTATGAGTCCCTGACTGGCAGAGCCCTCCGGGCTCAATGTCAGCCATGGGCTCTGGCGGAGATATCAATGTTTGCTGTGCATCATCTGCCTCCATATCGTCTGCCCAATCACCAAGAGACGATTGTGATGTCATTGGGGGCTGGTCGGTTTCACAGGAGTCGACGCAATGCGCCTCGTTTTCTGGGCCACCAGATTTAGGAGAGTGTTCCTTGTCTTCAGGCACCTTCTGGTGAATGATGCCACTGGAGGCCGTTGCAATTGTGGACGAGTCAACGAAGTCGATGTCTTCCGCCGGCTTCACATCCCTGTCCTGTTCTTCAGCTGACAATCGCCTCTTCTTGTGTCGCTTGGGTGATCTTTGCTTTCGGGTCCGAGATTCGACATCCACTAAAGGGCGGGGCTCGACACAGTCTCGGTCGCTAGGAACACCTGTGTCAGATTCCGACAGTGACGGTGGCTGGGTGTCCACGACGTTGCGGTGGGCAGAGGCTGTAGGAACCTCTGCACCGTTGGGCTGCGGCGTCGTCGACGGCGCTGACTCTCCAACGGAGCTGGCAGCGGCTTGAGGAGGTAGCAGGTTTTGATCATCCATCACATCATGGCGTGCCGCCTCCACGTATGTTAGCGGGAGAGAGGTCATAGTGGATCGTTGGGGAAGTTCATTGCGGGGCACCTGAACGAGGCGGCGCTGCAGACACTCAGTTCTAACATGGCCTTCCTGGCCGCAGCCCGAGCAGGTCCTCGGTTGTCCATCATATATAACAATTGCGCGGCAGCCACCAACGAAAACATACGATGGAACGTGCTTCTTAAGTTCTATGCGCACTTGTCGTACCCCGTTAAGGACAGGGTACGTTTCGAATGTGTTCCATTTCTCCTCTGTGTGGCTCAGAACTGTGCCGTATGGCCGCAGCGCATCAACGACTAGGTTGGCAGGAACTTCGAACGGTAGTTCAAAGATGCGCACGGTACGCACCCCCAGACCAGCATGGTCAACTCCTACCACGCTCACGTTACCGTCTGCGTGACAGAAGCGAAAGCCGTTTGCAGATCGTTGGAGTAATCTGTCGCACGCCGCTTCGTCAATCAGTTTGAGGTACACTGTGCTGGTTACAATAGACAGATGAATTCCTATCAGTTCTTGTGGTTGTATGTGCATGATGTCTCGTAGAAACCGTTCAATTTCATGGGCCTTCGGTCTCGTGTACGATGCGTTGAACGTTAGTTTGATTGTAGCTTTTCGATATGAGAACGCCATGTCGGGTCGGTACAGGTACTATACGGCAATACAACGACGCGACCGCGCGCTAGCGGGTAAACAACAACACCTGCGGAGCACTGCCCGGCGCGCCGAGCCCGTCCGCACGGTATCACGGCTGAAAGCCGACTGCCCGACTGAGCTATCCGGGCTCACACAAGGGTGCAAAATCTCCTACGATGCACAACTATACATTGACTCATGTCCTTTACTGTTGTGCAATCGCTGCATGGGGCCGTTACTAATAAAACGTCGCCTAAATGCTGTCTACAAACTTATCGCGCTAAGCCCGTAACACACTATCGAAGACTGCTGACACACGATGCAACAACAAATTGCACCAGCTGTTACGTCTCATACGTTGGAGCAGAGAATTTACGTGTTTTGTCGACACTCACTGGGCAATTGGAAAATTCACAAGCATTTCGAATGCAATGTTTCCCACGCTTTCGCTCATTTCACGGTTCCGTTGAAGACGTTCTTCACCACCTGACACAGAAAAAGGAATGCAGTCGGTAGGATATTTTTAATTCTTTTGCTTCTAAGGGAGTTAGTTGTCTAGTAAGTTCCTCTTATGGCATGCAATAGACAACCAGAACAGCTACAGGAGAGAGTCATTTTTGTTGTCAGTGGTAGTTGCATTATCACAAATGCAGAGTAATTCCATTGGCGTCGCACCAAAACGAGTACCTGCCGAAACCCGGGATCGAACCAGGGACCTTTAGATCTTCAGTCTAACGCTCTCCCAACTGAACTATTTCGGCTGACGTCGAAGGTTGCCATTTGCATGTGTTCGTTCACTTCTGCCTCGCTGCCAATTTCACAGTCACCTTCGTCTGATAAGACACAGGGACGCTGAAGGGCGAGCAGCCGATGCAGTGAAGTTCCACACACATTTCTTCAGCTTCCGTCATCGTAACAAGCAAACATGTCGACTCGATTCGTGTGATATTGAATTCGCTGACTTGACGTGACGCCACGCTGACGCTAGAAAACCCGTGCTATATCGATGCCAGGGGCAACTCGTGTGCAGAGAACGAGACACAAGGAGGAGTGAGCCTCTCCACCATATGAGAGGCAGTATCTAGCAGATACACACGGTAAAACATTCGACTTGCGTTAGCTCATAAATTGCTACATGTCATCGTCTGTAAGCTAAAATGGACACATCTGCACTGCCCAGTGAGGCGACACTTGTACTAACACCTGGTGGACGGCTGTGAGACGAGGAGATGAGCTGCGGCTTCTGGGCGCGACTGTAACGCTGCGCCCTCGATCAAATAACACTGCACATTGCTGGTGACCCACGTGTTTAGTAGTGACGCAACTGCTAGGATGCAGCTCAACGTCCGCCTTTTGAGAGCGAGAAAATTTTCGCAGTCGGCAGGACTCGAACCTACGCTCCCAGAGGGAATCTGATTTCAAGTCAGACGCCTTAACCACTCGGCCACGACTGCCGGTGGCGGAAGCGACTCCCGACAAGTCAAACCGCCATCTTTAGAAGCAATCTGGTGGCAGAAAACGGCGTGGCCTCACTCTTTGCTCTAGGGTTTCCATTAGCCGTTACGAAAGTGTACTAATTTTCGCCCAGACAGGGACTTGAACCCAGGACCCTTCGGTTGAAAACCTAACGCTCTACCGACTCAGCTACGCGGGCCCACGCACGAGCATTATCGTACAGCTGCGTGGTGTGCGAGTGTTTCGCATGTCGTAATTGCTGGCTTATGGCTCCAATGGCGACTTCCCACTGACGCACCGCTGACGCTAGTTTTCTGTCGTCTTAAAACGATGGACATACCTCCAAGCAGCTGCGAGATCTTAAGAAAAGAAAAAAAAAAAAACGCTGCACTACTGCTTTTGCCGCACTCGAATGATTGAAATTGCGATTCTTAAAAAGAAAATGAAATGTTAGCTCTGTCCAACACTTTCGAGCACATCTGTGTACTCACCATCTCAGCGACGGCTTTCTGCAGTCCCAGCGTCAGTGCGAGGTGAACCGATAGGCACAGTAAGCAGCGGTCGTCGCGAAAACTCAGTATTCTTAAAACGGAAATTTTCGTCTTGTTGAGAATGGCGTCACTGGTTGCACCCGCATTCGCCCACGCATGTCACATGTGTGCGAAAACGTTTGCTCCTGTTTACGCAAAATCGCACGCAGCCGGTAGGATTCGAACCTACGCTCCCAGAGGGAATCTGATTTCGAGTCAGACGCCTTAACCACTCGGCCACGACTGCCGTTAGCGCGGTGTTCTCCCGACACATGCAACTGCTACCGTTTAAAACACTGTGGTGTCAGAAAACGGCGTAGCTGCATTATTTTCCGTAGCGTTTCCGCCGCTACCAGACGAATCGTTACCAAAGTATTAAAATTTCCGCCCGAACAGGGACTTGAACCCTGGACCCTTAGGTTAAAAGCCTAATGCTCTACCGACTGAGCTATCCGGGCTCACACAAGGGTGCAAAATCTCCTACGATGCACAACTATACATTGACTCATGTCCTTTACTGTTGTGCAATCGCTGCATGGGGCCGTCACTAATAAAACGTCGCCTAAATGCTGTCTACAAACTTATCGCGCTAAGCCCGTAACACACTATCGAAGACTGCTGACACACGATGCAACAACAAATTGCACCAGCTGTTACGTCTCATACGTTGGAGCAGAGAATTTACGTGTTTTGTCGACACTCACTGGGCAATTGGAAAATTCACAAGCATTTCGAATGCAATGTTTCCCACGCTTTCGCTCATTTCACGGTTCCGTTGAAGACGTTCTTCACCACCTGACACAGAAAAAGGAATGCAGTCGGTAGGATATTTTTAATTCTTTTGCTTCTAAGGGAGTTAGTTGTCTAGTAAGTTCCTCTTATGGCATGCAATAGACAACCAGAACAGCTACAGGAGAGAGTCATTTTTGTTGTCAGCGGTAGTTGCATTATCACAAATGCAGAGTAATTCCATTGGCGTCGCACCAAAACGAGTACCTGCCGAAACCCGGGATCGAACCAGGGACCTTTAGATCTTCAGTCTAACGCTCTCCCAACTGAGCTATTTCGGCTGACGTCGAAGGTTGCCATTTGCATGTGTTCGTTCACTTCTGCCTCGCTGCCAATTTCACAGTCACCTTCGTCTGATAAGACACAGGGACGCTGAAGGGCGAGCAGCCGATGCAGTGAAGTTCCACACACATTTCTTCAGCTTCCGTCATCGTAACAAGCAAACATGTCGACTCGATTCGTGTGATATTGAATTCGCTGACTTGACGTGACGCCACGCTGACGCTAGAAAACCCGTGCTATATCGATGCCAGGGGCAACTCGTGTGCAGAGAACGAGACACAAGAAGGAGTGAGCCTCTCCACCATATGAGAGGCAGTATCTAGCAGATACACACGGTAAAACATTCGACTTGCGTTAGCTCATAAATTGCTACATGTCATCGTCTGTAAGCTAAAATGGACACATCTGCACTGCCCAGTGAGGCGACACTTGTACTAACACCTGGTGGACGGCTGTGAGACGAGGAGATGAGCTGCGGCTTCTGGGCGCGACTGTAACGCTGCGCCCTCGATCAAATAACACTGCACATTGCTGGTGACCCACGTGTTTAGTAGTGACGCAACTGCTAGGATGCAGCTCAACGTCCGCCTTTTGAGAGCGAGAAAATTTTCGCAGTCGGCAGGACTCGAACCTACGCTCCCAGAGGGAATCTGATTTCAAGTCAGACGCCTTAACCACTCGGCCACGACTGCCGGTGGCGGAAGCGACTCCCGACAAGTCAAACCGCCATCTTTAGAAGCAATCTGGTGGCAGAAAACGGCGTGGCCTCACTCTTTGCTCTAGGGTTTCCATTAGCCGTTACGAAAGTGTACTAATTTTCGCCCAGACAGGGACTTGAACCCAGGACCCTTCGGTTGAAAACCTAACGCTCTACCGACTCAGCTACGCGGGCCCACGCACGAGCATTATCGTACAGCTGCGTGGTGTGCGAGTGTTTCGCATGTCGTAATTGCTGGCTTATGGCTCCAATGGCGACTTCCCACTGACGCACCGCTGACGCTAGTTTTCTGTCGTCTTAAAACGATGGACATACCTCCAAGCAGCTGCGAGATCTTAAGAAAAGAAAAAA
This sequence comes from Schistocerca cancellata, assembly GCF_023864275.1. Lineage (NCBI taxonomy): Eukaryota > Metazoa > Arthropoda > Insecta > Orthoptera > Acrididae > Schistocerca > Schistocerca cancellata. The sequence goes on along the minus strand of NC_064628.1, from coordinate 320,005,190 downwards.
AAAAAAAAACGCTGCACTACTGCTTTTGCCGCACTCGAATGATTGAAATTGCGATTCTTAAAAAGAAAATGAAATGTTAGCTCTGTCCAACACTTTCGAGCACATCTGTGTACTCACCATCTCAGCGACGGCTTTCTGCAGTCCCAGCGTCAGTGCGAGGTGAACCGATAGGCACAGTAAGCAGCGGTCGTCGCGAAAACTCAGTATTCTTAAAACGGAAATTTTCGTCTTGTTGAGAATGGCGTCACTGGTTGCACCCGCATTCGCCCACGCATGTCACATGTGTGCGAAAACGTTTGCTCCTCTTTACGCAAAATCGCACGCAGCCGGTAGGATTCGAACCTACGCTCCCAGAGGGAATCTGATTTCGAGTCAGACGCCTTAACCACTCGGCCACGACTGCCGTTAGCGCGGTGTTCTCCCGACACATGCAACTGCTACCGTTTAAAACACTGTGGTGTCAGAAAACGGCGTAGCTGCATTATTTTCCGTAGCGTTTCCGCCGCTACCAGACGAATCGTTACCAAAGTATTAAAATTTCCGCCCGAACAGGGACTTGAACCCTGGACCCTTAGGTTAAAAGCCTAATGCTCTACCGACTGAGCTATCCGGGCTCACACAAGGGTGCAAAATCTCCTACGATGCACAACTATACATTGACTCATGTCCTTTACTGTTGTGCAATCGCTGCATGGGGCCGTTACTAATAAAACGTCGCCTAAATGCTGTCTACAAACTTATCGCGCTAAGCCCGTAACACACTATCGAAGACTGCTGACACACGATGCAACAACAAATTGCACCAGCTGTTACGTCTCATACGTTGGAGCAGAGAATTTACGTGTTTTGTCGACACTCACTGGGCAATTGGAAAATTCACAAGCATTTCGAATGCAATGTTTCCCACGCTTTCGCTCATTTCACGGTTCCGTTGAAGACGTTCTTCACCACCTGACACAGAAAAAGGAATGCAGTCGGTAGGATATTTTTAATTCTTTTGCTTCTAAGGGAGTTAGTTGTCTAGTAAGTTCCTCTTATGGCATGCAATAGACAACCAGAACAGCTACAGGAGAGAGTCATTTTTGTTGTCAGCGGTAGTTGCATTATCACAAATGCAGAGTAATTCCATTGGCGTCGCACCAAAACGAGTACCTGCCGAAACCCGGGATCGAACCAGGGACCTTTAGATCTTCAGTCTAACGCTCTCCCAACTGAGCTATTTCGGCTGACGTCGAAGGTTGCCATTTGCATGTGTTCGTTCACTTCTGCCTCGCTGCCAATTTCACAGTCACCTTCGTCTGATAAGACACAGGGACGCTGAAGGGCGAGCAGCCGATGCAGTGAAGTTCCACACACATTTCTTCAGCTTCCGTCATCGTAACAAGCAAACATGTCGACTCGATTCGTGTGATATTGAATTCGCTGACTTGACGTGACGCCACGCTGACGCTAGAAAACCCGTGCTATATCGATGCCAGGGGCAACTCGTGTGCAGAGAACGAGACACAAGAAGGAGTGAGCCTCTCCACCATATGAGAGGCAGTATCTAGCAGATACACACGGTAAAACATTCGACTTGCGTTAGCTCATAAATTGCTACATGTCATCGTCTGTAAGCTAAAATGGACACATCTGCACTGCCCAGTGAGGCGACACTTGTACTAACACCTGGTGGACGGCTGTGAGACGAGGAGATGAGCTGCGGCTTCTGGGCGCGACTGTAACGCTGCGCCCTCGATCAAATAACACTGCACATTGCTGGTGACCCACGTGTTTAGTAGTGACGCAACTGCTAGGATGCAGCTCAACGTCCGCCTTTTGAGAGCGAGAAAATTTTCGCAGTCGGCAGGACTCGAACCTACGCTCCCAGAGGGAATCTGATTTCAAGTCAGACGCCTTAACCACTCGGCCACGACTGCCGGTGGCGGAAGCGACTCCCGACAAGTCAAACCGCCATCTTTAGAAGCAATCTGGTGGCAGAAAACGGCGTGGCCTCACTCTTTGCTCTAGGGTTTCCATTAGCCGTTACGAAAGTGTACTAATTTTCGCCCAGACAGGGACTTGAACCCAGGACCCTTCGGTTGAAAACCTAACGCTCTACCGACTCAGCTACGCGGGCCCACGCACGAGCATTATCGTACAGCTGCGTGGTGTGCGAGTGTTTCGCATGTCGTAATTGCTGGCTTATGGCTCCAATGGCGACTTCCCACTGACGCACCGCTGACGCTAGTTTTCTGTCGTCTTAAAACGATGGACATACCTCCAAGCAGCTGCGAGATCTTAAGAAAAGAAAAAAAAAAAAACGCTGCACTACTGCTTTTGCCGCACTCGAATGATTGAAATTGCGATTCTTAAAAAGAAAATGAAATGTTAGCTCTGTCCAACACTTTCGAGCACATCTGTGTACTCACCATCTCAGCGACGGCTTTCTGCAGTCCCAGCGTCAGTGCGAGGTGAACCGATAGGCACAGTAAGCAGCGGTCGTCGCGAAAACTCAGTATTCTTAAAACGGAAATTTTCGTCTTGTTGAGAATGGCGTCACTGGTTGCACCCGCATTCGCCCACGCATGTCACATGTGTGCGAAAACGTTTGCTCCTGTTTACGCAAAATCGCACGCAGCCGGTAGGATTCGAACCTACGCTCCCAGAGGGAATCTGATTTCGAGTCAGACGCCTTAACCACTCGGCCACGACTGTCGTTAGCGCGGTGTTCTCCCGACACATGCAACTGCTACCGTTTAAAACACTGTGGTGTCAGAAAACGGCGTAGCTGCATTATTTTCCGTAGCGTTTCCGCCGCTACCAGACGAATCGTTACCAAAGTATTAAAATTTCCGCCCGAACAGGGACTTGAACCCTGGACCCTTAGGTTAAAAGCCTAATGCTCTACCGACTGAGCTATCCGGGCTCACACAAGGGTGCAAAATCTCCTACGATGCACAACTATACATTGACTCATGTCCTTTACTGTTGTGCAATCGCTGCATGGGGCCGTTACTAATAAAACGTCGCCTAAATGCTGTCTACAAACTTATCGCGCTAAGCCCGTAACACACTATCGAAGACTGCTGACACACGATGCAACAACAAATTGCACCAGCTGTTACGTCTCATACGTTGGAGCAGAGAATTTACGTGTTTTGTCGACACTCACTGGGCAATTGGAAAATTCACAAGCATTTCGAATGCAATGTTTCCCACGCTTTCGCTCATTTCACGGTTCCGTTGAAGACGTTCTTCACCACCTGACACAGAAAAAGGAATGCAGTCGGTAGGATATTTTTAATTCTTTTGCTTCTAAGGGAGTTAGTTGTCTAGTAAGTTCCTCTTATGGCATGCAATAGACAACCAGAACAGCTACAGGAGAGAGTCATTTTTGTTGTCAGCGGTAGTTGCATTATCACAAATGCAGAGTAATTCCATTGGCGTCGCACCAAAACGAGTACCTGCCGAAACCCGGGATCGAACCAGGGACCTTTAGATCTTCAGTCTAACGCTCTCCCAACTGAGCTATTTCGGCTGACGTCGAAGGTTGCCATTTGCATGTGTTCGTTCACTTCTGCCTCGCTGCCAATTTCACAGTCACCTTCGTCTGATAAGACACAGGGACGCTGAAGGGCGAGCAGCCGATGCAGTGAAGTTCCACACACATTTCTTCAGCTTCCGTCATCGTAACAAGCAAACATGTCGACTCGATTCGTGTGATATTGAATTCGCTGACTTGACGTGACGCCACGCTGACGCTAGAAAACCCGTGCTATATCGATGCCAGGGGCAACTCGTGTGCAGAGAACGAGACACAAGAAGGAGTGAGCCTCTCCACCATATGAGAGGCAGTATCTAGCAGATACACACGGTAAAACATTCGACTTGCGTTAGCTCATAAATTGCTACATGTCATCGTCTGTAAGCTAAAATGGACACATCTGCACTGCCCAGTGAGGCGACACTTGTACTAACACCTGGTGGACGGCTGTGAGACGGGGAGATGAGCTGCGGCTTCTGGGCGCGACTGTAACGCTGCGCCCTCGATCAAATAACACTGCACATTGCTGGTGACCCACGTGTTTAGTAGTGACGCAACTGCTAGGATGCAGCTCAACGTCCGCCTTTTGAGAGCGAGATAATTTTCGCAGTCGGCAGGACTCGAACCTACGCTCCCAGAGGGAATCTGATTTCAAGTCAGACGCCTTAACCACTCGGCCACGACTGCCGGTGGCGGAAGCGACTCCCGACAAGTCAAACCGCCATCTTTAGAAGCAATCTGGTGGCAGAAAACGGCGTGGCCTCACTCTTTGCTCTAGGGTTTCCATTAGCCGTTACGAAAGTGTACTAATTTTCGCCCAGACAGGGACTTGAACCCAGGACCCTTCGGTTGAAAACCTAACGCTCTACCGACTCAGCTACGCGGGCCCACGCACGAGCATTATCGTACAGCTGCGTGGTGTGCGAGTGTTTCGCATGTCGTAATTGCTGGCTTATGGCTCCAATGGCGACTTCCCACTGACGCACCGCTGACGCTAGTTTTCTGTCGTCTTAAAACGATGGACATACCTCCAAGCAGCTGCGAGATCTTAAGAAAAGAAAAAAAAAAAAACGCTGCACTACTGCTTTTGCCGCACTCGAATGATTGAAATTGCGATTCTTAAAAAGAAAATGAAATGTTAGCTCTGTCCAACACTTTCGAGCACATCTGTGTACTCACCATCTCAGCGACGGCTTTCTGCAGTCCCAGCGTCAGTGCGAGGTGAACCGATAGGCACAGTAAGCAGCGGTCGTCGCGAAAACTCAGTATTCTTAAAACGGAAATTTTCGTCTTGTTGAGAATGGCGTCACTGGTTGCACCCGCATTCGCCCACGCATGTCACATGTGTGCGAAAACGTTTGCTCCTGTTTACGCAAAATCGCACGCAGCCGGTAGGATTCGAACCTACGCTCCCAGAGGGAATCTGATTTCGAGTCAGACGCCTTAACCACTCGGCCACGACTGTCGTTAGCGCGGTGTTCTCCCGACACATGCAACTGCTACCGTTTAAAACACTGTGGTGTCAGAAAACGGCGTAGCTGCATTATTTTCCGTAGCGTTTCCGCCGCTACCAGACGAATCGTTACCAAAGTATTAAAATTTCCGCCCGAACAGGGACTTGAACCCTGGACCCTTAGGTTAAAAGCCTAATGCTCTACCGACTGAGCTATCCGGGCTCACACAAGGGTGCAAAATCTCCTACGATGCACAACTATACATTGACTCATGTCCTTTACTGTTGTGCAATCGCTGCATGGGGCCGTTACTAATAAAACGTCGCCTAAATGCTGTCTACAAACTTATCGCGCTAAGCCCGTAACACACTATCGAAGACTGCTGACACACGATGCAACAACAAATTGCACCAGCTGTTACGTCTCATACGTTGGAGCAGAGAATTTACGTGTTTTGTCGACACTCACTGGGCAATTGGAAAATTCACAAGCATTTCGAATGCAATGTTTCCCACGCTTTCGCTCATTTCACGGTTCCGTTGAAGACGTTCTTCACCACCTGACACAGAAAAAGGAATGCAGTCGGTAGGATATTTTTAATTCTTTTGCTTCTAAGGGAGTTAGTTGTCTAGTAAGTTCCTCTTATGGCATGCAATAGACAACCAGAACAGCTACAGGAGAGAGTCATTTTTGTTGTCAGCGGTAGTTGCATTATCACAAATGCAGAGTAATTCCATTGGCGTCGCACCAAAACGAGTACCTGCCGAAACCCGGGATCGAACCAGGGACCTTTAGATCTTCAGTCTAACGCTCTCCCAACTGAGCTATTTCGGCTGACGTCGAAGGTTGCCATTTGCATGTGTTCGTTCACTTCTGCCTCGCTGCCAATTTCACAGTCACCTTCGTCTGATAAGACACAGGGACGCTGAAGGGCGAGCAGCCGATGCAGTGAAGTTCCACACACATTTCTTCAGCTTCCGTCATCGTAACAAGCAAACATGTCGACTCGATTCGTGTGATATTGAATTCGCTGACTTGACGTGACGCCACGCTGACGCTAGAAAACCCGTGCTATATCGATGCCAGGGGCAACTCGTGTGCAGAGAACGAGACACAAGAAGGAGTGAGCCTCTCCACCATATGAGAGGCAGTATCTAGCAGATACACACGGTAAAACATTCGACTTGCGTTAGCTCATAAATTGCTACATGTCATCGTCTGTAAGCTAAAATGGACACATCTGCACTGCCCAGTGAGGCGACACTTGTACTAACACCTGGTGGACGGCTGTGAGACGGGGAGATGAGCTGCGGCTTCTGGGCGCGACTGTAACGCTGCGCCCTCGATCAAATAACACTGCACATTGCTGGTGACCCACGTGTTTAGTAGTGACGCAACTGCTAGGATGCAGCTCAACGTCCGCCTTTTGAGAGCGAGATAATTTTCGCAGTCGGCAGGACTCGAACCTACGCTCCCAGAGGGAATCTGATTTCAAGTCAGACGCCTTAACCACTCGGCCACGACTGCCGGTGGCGGAAGCGACTCCCGACAAGTCAAACCGCCATCTTTAGAAGCAATCTGGTGGCAGAAAACGGCGTGGCCTCACTCTTTGCTCTAGGGTTTCCATTAGCCGTTACGAAAGTGTACTAATTTTCGCCCAGACAGGGACTTGAACCCAGGACCCTTCGGTTGAAAACCTAACGCTCTACCGACTCAGCTACGCGGGCCCACGCACGAGCATTATCGTACAGCTGCGTGGTGTGCGAGTGTTTCGCATGTCGTAATTGCTGGCTTATGGCTCCAATGGCGACTTCACCGACTTCCCACTGACGCACCGCTGACGCTAGTTTTCTGTCGTCTTAAAACGATGGACATACCTCCAAGCAGCTGCGAGATCTTAAGAAAAGAAAAAAAAAAAAACGCTGCACTACTGCTTTTGCCGCACTCGAATGATTGAAATTGCGATTCTTAAAAAGAAAATGAAATGTTAGCTCTGTCCAACACTTTCGAGCACATCTGTGTACTCACCATCTCAGCGACGGCTTTCTGCAGTCCCAGCGTCAGTGCGAGGTGAACCGATAGGCACAGTAAGCAGCGGTCGTCGCGAAAACTCTGTATTCTTAAAACGGAAATTTTCGTCTTGTTGAGAATGGCGTCACTGGTTGCACCCGCATTCGCCCACGCATGTCACATGTGTGCGAAAACGTTTGCTCCTGTTTACGCAAAATCGCACGCAGCCGGTAGGATTCGAACCTACGCTCCCAGAGGGAATCTGATTTCGAGTCAGACGCCTTAACCACTCGGCCACGACTGCCGTTAGCGCGGTGTCCTCCCGACACATGCAACTGCTACCGTTTAAAACACTGTGGTGTCAGAAAACGGCGTAGCTGCATTATTTTCCGTAGCGTTTCCGCCGCTACCAGACGAATCGTTACCAAAGTATTAAAATTTCCGCCCGAACAGAGACTTGAACCCTGGACCCTTAGGTTAAAAGCCTAATGCTCTACCGACTGAGCTATCCGGGCTCACACAAGGGTGCAAAATCTCCTACGATGCACAACTATACATTGACTCATGTCCTTTACTGTTGTGCAATCGCTGCATGGGGCCGTTACTAATAAAACGTCGCCTAAATGCTGTCTACAAACTTATCGCGCTAAGCCCGTAACACACTATCGAAGACTGCTGACACACGATGCAACAACAAATTGCACCAGCTGTTACGTCTCATACGTTGGAGCAGAGAATTTACGTGTTTTGTCGACACTCACTGGGCAATTGGAAAATTCACAAGCATTTCGAATGCAATGTTTCCCACGCTTTCGCTCATTTCACGGTTCCGTTGAAGACGTTCTTCACCACCTGACACAGAAAAAGGAATGCAGTCGGTAGGATATTTTTAATTCTTTTGCTTCTAAGGGAGTTAGTTGTCTAGTAAGTTCCTCTTATGGCATGCAATAGACAACCAGAACAGCTACAGGAGAGAGTCATTTTTGTTGTCAGCGGTAGTTGCATTATCACAAATGCAGAGTAATTCCATTGGCGTCGCACCAAAACGAGTACCTGCCGAAACCCGGGATCGAACCAGGGACCTTTAGATCTTCAGTCTAACGCTCTCCCAACTGAGCTATTTCGGCTGACGTCGAAGGTTGCCATTTGCATGTGTTCGTTCACTTCTGCCTCGCTGCCAATTTCACAGTCACCTTCGTCTGATAAGACACAGGGACGCTGAAGGGCGAGCAGCCGATGCAGTGAAGTTCCACACACATTTCTTCAGCTTCCGTCATCGTAACAAGCAAACATGTCGACTCGATTCGTGTGATATTGAATTCGCTGACTTGACGTGACGCCACGCTGACGCTAGAAAACCCGTGCTATATCGATGCCAGGGGCAACTCGTGTGCAGAGAACGAGACACAAGGAGGAGTGAGCCTCTCCACCATATGAGAGGCAGTATCTAGCAGATACACACGGTAAAACATTCGACTTGCGTTAGCTCATAAATTGCTACATGTCATCGTCTGTAAGCTAAAATGGACACATCTGCACTGCCCAGTGAGGCGACACTTGTACTAACACCTGGTGGACGGCTGTGAGACGAGGAGATGAGCTGCGGCTTCTGGGCGCGACTGTAACGCTGCGCCCTCGATCAAATAACACTGCACATTGCTGGTGACCCACGTGTTTAGTAGTGACGCAACTGCTAGGATGCAGCTCAACGTCCGCCTTTTGAGAGCGAGAAAATTTTCGCAGTCGGCAGGACTCGAACCTACGCTCCCAGAGGGAATCTGATTTCAAGTCAGACGCCTTAACCACTCGGCCACGACTGCCGGTGGCGGAAGCGACTCCCGACAAGTCAAACCGCCATCTTTAGAAGCAATCTGGTGGCAGAAAACGGCGTGGCCTCACTCTTTGCTCTAGGGTTTCCATTAGCCGTTACGAAAGTGTACTAATTTTCGCCCAGACAGGGACTTGAACCCAGGACCCTTCGGTTGAAAACCTAACGCTCTACCGACTCAGCTACGCGGGCCCACGCACGAGCATTATCGTACAGCTGCGTGGTGTGCGAGTGTTTCGCATGTCGTAATTGCTGGCTTATGGCTCCAATGGCGACTTCCCACTGACGCACCGCTGACGCTAGTTTTCTGTCGTCTTAAAACGATGGACATACCTCCAAGCAGCTGCGAGATCTTAAGAAAAGAAAAAAAAAAAAAACGCTGCACTACTGCTTTTGCCGCACTCGAATGATTGAAATTGCGATTCTTAAAAAGAAAATGAAATGTTAGCTCTGTCCAACACTTTCGAGCACATCTGTGTACTCACCATCTCAGCGACGGCTTTCTGCAGTCCCAGCGTCAGTGCGAGGTGAACCGATAGGCACAGTAAGCAGCGGTCGTCGCGAAAACTCAGTATTCTTAAAACGGAAATTTTCGTCTTGTTGAGAATGGCGTCACTGGTTGCACCCGCATTCGCCCACGCATGTCACATGTGTGCGAAAACGTTTGCTCCTGTTTACGCAAAATCGCACGCAGCCGGTAGGATTCGAACCTACGCTCCCAGAGGGAATCTGATTTCGAGTCAGACGCCTTAACCACTCGGCCACGACTGCCGTTAGCGCGGTGTTCTCCCGACACATGCAACTGCTACCGTTTAAAACACTGTGGTGTCAGAAAACGGCGTAGCTGCATTATTTTCCGTAGCGTTTCCGCCGCTACCAGACGAATCGTTACCAAAGTATTAAAATTTCCGCCCGAACAGGGACTTGAACCCTGGACCCTTAGGTTAAAAGCCTAATGCTCTACCGACTGAGCTATCCGGGCTCACACAAGGGTGCAAAATCTCCTACGATGCACAACTATACATTGACTCATGTCCTTTACTGTTGTGCAATCGCTGCATGGGGCCGTTACTAATAAAACGTCGCCTAAATGCTGTCTACAAACTTATCGCGCTAAGCCCGTAACACACTATCGAAGACTGCTGACACACGATGCAACAACAAATTGCACCAGCTGTTACGTCTCATACGTTGGAGCAGAGAATTTACGTGTTTTGTCGACACTCACTGGGCAATTGGAAAATTCACAAGCATTTCGAATGCAATGTTTCCCACGCTTTCGCTCATTTCACGGTTCCGTTGAAGACGTTCTTCACCACCTGACACAGAAAAAGGAATGCAGTCGGTAGGATATTTTTAATTCTTTTGCTTCTAAGGGAGTTAGTTGTCTAGTAAGTTCCTCTTATGGCATGCAATAGACAACCAGAACAGCTACAGGAGAGAGTCATTTTTGTTGTCAGCGGTAGTTGCATTATCACAAATGCAGAGTAATTCCATTGGCGTCGCACCAAAACGAGTACCTGCCGAAACCCGGGATCGAACCAGGGACCTTTAGATCTTCAGTCTAACGCTCTCCCAACTGAGCTATTTCGGCTGACGTCGAAGGTTGCCATTTGCATGTGTTCGTTCACTTCTGCCTCGCTGCCAATTTCACAGTCACCTTCGTCTGATAAGACACAGGGACGCTGAAGGGCGAGCAGCCGATGCAGTGAAGTTCCACACACATTTCTTCAGCTTCCGTCATCGTAACAAGCAAACATGTCGACTCGATTCGTGTGATATTGAATTCGCTGACTTGACGTGACGCCACGCTGACGCTAGAAAACCCGTGCTATATCGATGCCAGGGGCAACTCGTGTGCAGAGAACGAGACACAAGAAGGAGTGAGCCTCTCCACCATATGAGAGGCAGTATCTAGCAGATACACACGGTAAAACATTCGACTTGCGTTAGCTCATAAATTGCTACATGTCATCGTCTGTAAGCTAAAATGGACACATCTGCACTGCCCAGTGAGGCGACACTTGTACTAACACCTGGTGGACGGCTGTGAGACGAGGAGATGAGCTGCGGCTTCTGGGCGCGACTGTAACGCTGCGCCCTCGATCAAATAACACTGCACATTGCTGGTGACCCACGTGTTTAGTAGTGACGCAACTGCTAGGATGCAGCTCAACGTCCGCCTTTTGAGAGCGAGAAAATTTTCGCAGTCGGCAGGACTCGAACCTACGCTCCCAGAGGGAATCTGATTTCAAGTCAGACGCCTTAACCACTCGGCCACGACTGCCGGTGGCGGAAGCGACTCCCGACAAGTCAAACCGCCATCTTTAGAAGCAATCTGGTGGCAGAAAACGGCGTGGCCTCACTCTTTGCTCTAGGGTTTCCATTAGCCGTTACGAAAGTGTACTAATTTTCGCCCAGACAGGGACTTGAACCCAGGACCCTTCGGTTGAAAACCTAACGCTCTACCGACTCAGCTACGCGGGCCCACGCACGAGCATTATCGTACAGCTGCGTGGTGTGCGAGTGTTTCGCATGTCGTAATTGCTGGCTTATGGCTCCAATGGCGACTTCCCACTGACGCACCGCTGACGCTAGTTTTCTGTCGTCTTAAAACGATGGACATACCTCCAAGCAGCTGCGAGATCTTAAGAAAAGAAAAAAAAAAAAAAACGCTGCACTACTGCTTTTGCCGCACTCGAATGATTGAAATTGCGATTCTTAAAAAGAAAATGAAATGTTAGCTCTGTCCAACACTTTCGAGCACATCTGTGTACTCACCATCTCAGCGACGGCTTTCTGCAGTCCCAGCGTCAGTGCGAGGTGAACCGATAGGCACAGTAAGCAGCGGTCGTCGCGAAAACTCAGTATTCTTAAAACGGAAATTTTCGTCTTGTTGAGAATGGCGTCACTGGTTGCACCCGCATTCGCCCACGCATGTCACATGTGTGCGAAAACGTTTGCTCCTGTTTACGCAAAATCGCACGCAGCCGGTAGGATTCGAACCTACGCTCCCAGAGGGAATCTGATTTCGAGTCAGACGCCTTAACCACTCGGCCACGACTGCCGTTAGCGCGGTGTTCTCCCGACACATGCAACTGCTACCGTTTAAAACACTGTGGTGTCAGAAAACGGCGTAGCTGCATTATTTTCCGTAGCGTTTCCGCCGCTACCAGACGAATCGTTACCAAAGTATTAAAATTTCCGCCCGAACAGAGACTTGAACCCTGGACCCTTAGGTTAAAAGCCTAATGCTCTACCGACTGAGCTATCCGGGCTCACACAAGGGTGCAAAATCTCCTACGATGCACAACTATACATTGACTCATGTCCTTTACTGTTGTGCAATCGCTGCATGGGGCCGTTACTAATAAAACGTCGCCTAAATGCTGTCTACAAACTTATCGCGCTAAGCCCGTAACACACTATCGAAGACTGCTGACACACGATGCAACAACAAATTGCACCAGCTGTTACGTCTCATACGTTGGAGCAGAGAATTTACGTGTTTTGTCGACACTCACTGGGCAATTGGAAAATTCACAAGCATTTCGAATGCAATGTTTCCCACGCTTTCGCTCATTTCACGGTTCCGTTGAAGACGTTCTTCACCACCTGACACAGAAAAAGGAATGCAGTCGGTAGGATATTTTTAATTCTTTTGCTTCTAAGGGAGTTAGTTGTCTAGTAAGTTCCTCTTATGGCATGCAATAGACAACCAGAACAGCTACAGGAGAGAGTCATTTTTGTTGTCAGCGGTAGTTGCATTATCACAAATGCAGAGTAATTCCATTGGCGTCGCACCAAAACGAGTACCTGCCGAAACCCGGGATCGAACCAGGGACCTTTAGATCTTCAGTCTAACGCTCTCCCAACTGAGCTATTTCGGCTGACGTCGAAGGTTGCCATTTGCATGTGTTCGTTCACTTCTGCCTCGCTGCCAATTTCACAGTCACCTTCGTCTGATAAGACACAGGGACGCTGAAGGGCGAGCAGCCGATGCAGTGAAGTTCCACACACATTTCTTCAGCTTCCGTCATCGTAACAAGCAAACATGTCGACTCGATTCGTGTGATATTGAATTCGCTGACTTGACGTGACGCCACGCTGACGCTAGAAAACCCGTGCTATATCGATGCCAGGGGCAACTCGTGTGCAGAGAACGAGACACAAGGAGGAGTGAGCCTCTCCACCATATGAGAGGCAGTATCTAGCAGATACACACGGTAAAACATTCGACTTGCGTTAGCTCATAAATTGCTACATGTCATCGTCTGTAAGCTAAAATGGACACATCTGCACTGCCCAGTGAGGCGACACTTGTACTAACACCTGGTGGACGGCTGTGAGACGAGGAGATGAGCTGCGGCTTCTGGGCGCGACTGTAACGCTGCGCCCTCGATCAAATAACACTGCACATTGCTGGTGACCCACGTGTTTAGTAGTGACGCAACTGCTAGGATGCAGCTCAACGTCCGCCTTTTGAGAGCGAGAAAATTTTCGCAGTCGGCAGGACTCGAACCTACGCTCCCAGAGGGAATCTGATTTCAAGTCAGACGCCTTAACCACTCGGCCACGACTGCCGGTGGCGGAAGCGACTCCCGACAAGTCAAACCGCCATCTTTAGAAGCAATCTGGTGGCAGAAAACGGCGTGGCCTCACTCTTTGCTCTAGGGTTTCCATTAGCCGTTACGAAAGTGTACTAATTTTCGCCCAGACAGGGACTTGAACCCAGGACCCTTCGGTTGAAAACCTAACGCTCTACCGACTCAGCTACGCGGGCCCACGCACGAGCATTATCGTACAGCTGCGTGGTGTGCGAGTGTTTCGCATGTCGTAATTGCTGGCTTATGGCTCCAATGGCGACTTCCCACTGACGCACCGCTGACGCTAGTTTTCTGTCGTCTTAAAACGATGGACATACCTCCAAGCAGCTGCGAGATCTTAAGAAAAGAAAAAAAAAAAAAACGCTGCACTACTGCTTTTGCCGCACTCGAATGATTGAAATTGCGATTCTTAAAAAGAAAATGAAATGTTAGCTCTGTCCAACACTTTCGAGCACATCTGTGTACTCACCATCTCAGCGACGGCTTTCTGCAGTCCCAGCGTCAGTGCGAGGTGAACCGATAGGCACAGTAAGCAGCGGTCGTCGCGAAAACTCAGTATTCTTAAAACGGAAATTTTCGTCTTGTTGAGAATGGCGTCACTGGTTGCACCCGCATTCGCCCACGCATGTCACATGTGTGCGAAAACGTTTGCTCCTGTTTACGCAAAATCGCACGCAGCCGGTAGGATTCGAACCTACGCTCCCAGAGGGAATCTGATTTCGAGTCAGACGCCTTAACCACTCGGCCACGACTGCCGTTAGCGCGGTGTTCTCCCGACACATGCAACTGCTACCGTTTAAAACACTGTGGTGTCAGAAAACGGCGTAGCTGCATTATTTTCCGTAGCGTTTCCGCCGCTACCAGACGAATCGTTACCAAAGTATTAAAATTTCCGCCCGAACAGGGACTTGAACCCTGGACCCTTAGGTTAAAAGCCTAATGCTCTACCGACTGAGCTATCCGGGCTCACACAAGGGTGCAAAATCTCCTACGATGCACAACTATACATTGACTCATGTCCTTTACTGTTGTGCAATCGCTGCATGGGGCCGTTACTAATAAAACGTCGCCTAAATGCTGTCTACAAACTTATCGCGCTAAGCCCGTAACACACTATCGAAGACTGCTGACACACGATGCAACAACAAATTGCACCAGCTGTTACGTCTCATACGTTGGAGCAGAGAATTTACGTGTTTTGTCGACACTCACTGGGCAATTGGAAAATTCACAAGCATTTCGAATGCAATGTTTCCCACGCTTTCGCTCATTTCACGGTTCCGTTGAAGACGTTCTTCACCACCTGACACAGAAAAAGGAATGCAGTCGGTAGGATATTTTTAATTCTTTTGCTTCTAAGGGAGTTAGTTGTCTAGTAAGTTCCTCTTATGGCATGCAATAGACAACCAGAACAGCTACAGGAGAGAGTCATTTTTGTTGTCAGCGGTAGTTGCATTATCACAAATGCAGAGTAATTCCATTGGCGTCGCACCAAAACGAGTACCTGCCGAAACCCGGGATCGAACCAGGGACCTTTAGATCTTCAGTCTAACGCTCTCCCAACTGAGCTATTTCGGCTGACGTCGAAGGTTGCCATTTGCATGTGTTCGTTCACTTCTGCCTCGCTGCCAATTTCACAGTCACCTTCGTCTGATAAGACACAGGGACGCTGAAGGGCGAGCAGCCGATGCAGTGAAGTTCCACACACATTTCTTCAGCTTCCGTCATCGTAACAAGCAAACATGTCGACTCGATTCGTGTGATATTGAATTCGCTGACTTGACGTGACGCCACGCTGACGCTAGAAAACCCGTGCTATATCGATGCCAGGGGCAACTCGTGTGCAGAGAACGAGACACAAGAAGGAGTGAGCCTCTCCACCATATGAGAGGCAGTATCTAGCAGATACACACGGTAAAACATTCGACTTGCGTTAGCTCATAAATTGCTACATGTCATCGTCTGTAAGCTAAAATGGACACATCTGCACTGCCCAGTGAGGCGACACTTGTACTAACACCTGGTGGACGGCTGTGAGACGAGGAGATGAGCTGCGGCTTCTGGGCGCGACTGTAACGCTGCGCCCTCGATCAAATAACACTGCACATTGCTGGTGACCCACGTGTTTAGTAGTGACGCAACTGCTAGGATGCAGCTCAACGTCCGCCTTTTGAGAGCGAGAAAATTTTCGCAGTCGGCAGGACTCGAACCTACGCTCCCAGAGGGAATCTGATTTCAAGTCAGACGCCTTAACCACTCGGCCACGACTGCCGGTGGCGGAAGCGACTCCCGACAAGTCAAACCGCCATCTTTAGAAGCAATCTGGTGGCAGAAAACGGCGTGGCCTCACTCTTTGCTCTAGGGTTTCCATTAGCCGTTACGAAAGTGTACTAATTTTCGCCCAGACAGGGACTTGAACCCAGGACCCTTCGGTTGAAAACCTAACGCTCTACCGACTCAGCTACGCGGGCCCACGCACGAGCATTATCGTACAGCTGCGTGGTGTGCGAGTGTTTCGCATGTCGTAATTGCTGGCTTATGGCTCCAATGGCGACTTCCCACTGACGCACCGCTGACGCTAGTTTTCTGTCGTCTTAAAACGATGGACATACCTCCAAGCAGCTGCGAGATCTTAAGAAAAGAAAAAAAAAAAAAAACGCTGCACTACTGCTTTTGCCGCACTCGAATGATTGAAATTGCGATTCTTAAAAAGAAAATGAAATGTTAGCTCTGTCCAACACTTTCGAGCACATCTGTGTACTCACCATCTCAGCGACGGCTTTCTGCAGTCCCAGCGTCAGTGCGAGGTGAACCGATAGGCACAGTAAGCAGCGGTCGTCGCGAAAACTCAGTATTCTTAAAACGGAAATTTTCGTCTTGTTGAGAATGGCGTCACTGGTTGCACCCGCATTCGCCCACGCATGTCACATGTGTGCGAAAACGTTTGCTCCTGTTTACGCAAAATCGCACGCAGCCGGTAGGATTCGAACCTACGCTCCCAGAGGGAATCTGATTTCGAGTCAGACGCCTTAACCACTCGGCCACGACTGCCGTTAGCGCGGTGTTCTCCCGACACATGCAACTGCTACCGTTTAAAACACTGTGGTGTCAGAAAACGGCGTAGCTGCATTATTTTCCGTAGCGTTTCCGCCGCTACCAGACGAATCGTTACCAAAGTATTAAAATTTCCGCCCGAACAGGGACTTGAACCCTGGACCCTTAGGTTAAAAGCCTAATGCTCTACCGACTGAGCTATCCGGGCTCACACAAGGGTGCAAAATCTCCTACGATGCACAACTATACATTGACTCATGTCCTTTACTGTTGTGCAATCGCTGCATGGGGCCGTTACTAATAAAACGTCGCCTAAATGCTGTCTACAAACTTATCGCGCTAAGCCCGTAACACACTATCGAAGACTGCTGACACACGATGCAACAACAAATTGCACCAGCTGTTACGTCTCATACGTTGGAGCAGAGAATTTACGTGTTTTGTCGACACTCACTGGGCAATTGGAAAATTCACAAGCATTTCGAATGCAATGTTTCCCACGCTTTCGCTCATTTCACGGTTCCGTTGAAGACGTTCTTCACCACCTGACACAGAAAAAGGAATGCAGTCGGTAGGATATTTTTAATTCTTTTGCTTCTAAGGGAGTTAGTTGTCTAGTAAGTTCCTCTTATGGCATGCAATAGACAACCAGAACAGCTACAGGAGAGAGTCATTTTTGTTGTCAGCGGTAGTTGCATTATCACAAATGCAGAGTAATTCCATTGGCGTCGCACCAAAACGAGTACCTGCCGAAACCCGGGATCGAACCAGGGACCTTTAGATCTTCAGTCTAACGCTCTCCCAACTGAGCTATTTCGGCTGACGTCGAAGGTTGCCATTTGCATGTGTTCGTTCACTTCTGCCTCGCTGCCAATTTCACAGTCACCTTCGTCTGATAAGACACAGGGACGCTGAAGGGCGAGCAGCCGATGCAGTGAAGTTCCACACACATTTCTTCAGCTTCCGTCATCGTAACAAGCAAACATGTCGACTCGATTCGTGTGATATTGAATTCGCTGACTTGACGTGACGCCACGCTGACGCTAGAAAACCCGTGCTATATCGATGCCAGGGGCAACTCGTGTGCAGAGAACGAGACACAAGAAGGAGTGAGCCTCTCCACCATATGAGAGGCAGTATCTAGCAGATACACACGGTAAAACATTCGACTTGCGTTAGCTCATAAATTGCTACATGTCATCGTCTGTAAGCTAAAATGGACACATCTGCACTGCCCAGTGAGGCGACACTTGTACTAACACCTGGTGGACGGCTGTGAGACGAGGAGATGAGCTGCGGCTTCTGGGCGCGACTGTAACGCTGCGCCCTCGATCAAATAACACTGCACATTGCTGGTGACCCACGTGTTTAGTAGTGACGCAACTGCTAGGATGCAGCTCAACGTCCGCCTTTTGAGAGCGAGAAAATTTTCGCAGTCGGCAGGACTCGAACCTACGCTCCCAGAGGGAATCTGATTTCAAGTCAGACGCCTTAACCACTCGGCCACGACTGCCGGTGGCGGAAGCGACTCCCGACAAGTCAAACCGCCATCTTTAGAAGCAATCTGGTGGCAGAAAACGGCGTGGCCTCACTCTTTGCTCTAGGGTTTCCATTAGCCGTTACGAAAGTGTACTAATTTTCGCCCAGACAGGGACTTGAACCCAGGACCCTTCGGTTGAAAACCTAACGCTCTACCGACTCAGCTACGCGGGCCCACGCACGAGCATTATCGTACAGCTGCGTGGTGTGCGAGTGTTTCGCATGTCGTAATTGCTGGCTTATGGCTCCAATGGCGACTTCCCACTGACGCACCGCTGACGCTAGTTTTCTGTCGTCTTAAAACGATGGACATACCTCCAAGCAGCTGCGAGATCTTAAGAAAAGAAAAAAAAAAAAAACGCTGCACTACTGCTTTTGCCGCACTCGAATGATTGAAATTGCGATTCTTAAAAAGAAAATGAAATGTTAGCTCTGTCCAACACTTTCGAGCACATCTGTGTACTCACCATCTCAGCGACGGCTTTCTGCAGTCCCAGCGTCAGTGCGAGGTGAACCGATAGGCACAGTAAGCAGCGGTCGTCGCGAAAACTCAGTATTCTTAAAACGGAAATTTTCGTCTTGTTGAGAATGGCGTCACTGGTTGCACCCGCATTCGCCCACGCATGTCACATGTGTGCGAAAACGTTTGCTCCTCTTTACGCAAAATCGCACGCAGCCGGTAGGATTCGAACCTACGCTCCCAGAGGGAATCTGATTTCGAGTCAGACGCCTTAACCACTCGGCCACGACTGCCGTTAGCGCGGTGTTCTCCCGACACATGCAACTGCTACCGTTTAAAACACTGTGGTGTCAGAAAACGGCGTAGCTGCATTATTTTCCGTAGCGTTTCCGCCGCTACCAGACGAATCGTTACCAAAGTATTAAAATTTCCGCCCGAACAGGGACTTGAACCCTGGACCCTTAGGTTAAAAGCCTAATGCTCTACCGACTGAGCTATCCGGGCTCACACAAGGGTGCAAAATCTCCTACGATGCACAACTATACATTGACTCATGTCCTTTACTGTTGTGCAATCGCTGCATGGGGCCGTTACTAATAAAACGTCGCCTAAATGCTGTCTACAAACTTATCGCGCTAAGCCCGTAACACACTATCGAAGACTGCTGACACACGATGCAACAACAAATTGCACCAGCTGTTACGTCTCATACGTTGGAGCAGAGAATTTACGTGTTTTGTCGACACTCACTGGGCAATTGGAAAATTCACAAGCATTTCGAATGCAATGTTTCCCACGCTTTCGCTCATTTCACGGTTCCGTTGAAGACGTTCTTCACCACCTGACACAGAAAAAGGAATGCAGTCGGTAGGATATTTTTAATTCTTTTGCTTCTAAGGGAGTTAGTTGTCTAGTAAGTTCCTCTTATGGCATGCAATAGACAACCAGAACAGCTACAGGAGAGAGTCATTTTTGTTGTCAGCGGTAGTTGCATTATCACAAATGCAGAGTAATTCCATTGGCGTCGCACCAAAACGAGTACCTGCCGAAACCCGGGATCGAACCAGGGACCTTTAGATCTTCAGTCTAACGCTCTCCCAACTGAGCTATTTCGGCTGACGTCGAAGGTTGCCATTTGCATGTGTTCGTTCACTTCTGCCTCGCTGCCAATTTCACAGTCACCTTCGTCTGATAAGACACAGGGACGCTGAAGGGCGAGCAGCCGATGCAGTGAAGTTCCACACACATTTCTTCAGCTTCCGTCATCGTAACAAGCAAACATGTCGACTCGATTCGTGTGATATTGAATTCGCTGACTTGACGTGACGCCACGCTGACGCTAGAAAACCCGTGCTATATCGATGCCAGGGGCAACTCGTGTGCAGAGAACGAGACACAAGAAGGAGTGAGCCTCTCCACCATATGAGAGGCAGTATCTAGCAGATACACACGGTAAAACATTCGACTTGCGTTAGCTCATAAATTGCTACATGTCATCGTCTGTAAGCTAAAATGGACACATCTGCACTGCCCAGTGAGGCGACACTTGTACTAACACCTGGTGGACGGCTGTGAGACGAGGAGATGAGCTGCGGCTTCTGGGCGCGACTGTAACGCTGCGCCCTCGATCAAATAACACTGCACATTGCTGGTGACCCACGTGTTTAGTAGTGACGCAACTGCTAGGATGCAGCTCAACGTCCGCCTTTTGAGAGCGAGAAAATTTTCGCAGTCGGCAGGACTCGAACCTACGCTCCCAGAGGGAATCTGATTTCAAGTCAGACGCCTTAACCACTCGGCCACGACTGCCGGTGGCGGAAGCGACTCCCGACAAGTCAAACCGCCATCTTTAGAAGCAATCTGGTGGCAGAAAACGGCGTGGCCTCACTCTTTGCTCTAGGGTTTCCATTAGCCGTTACGAAAGTGTACTAATTTTCGCCCAGACAGGGACTTGAACCCAGGACCCTTCGGTTGAAAACCTAACGCTCTACCGACTCAGCTACGCGGGCCCACGCACGAGCATTATCGTACAGCTGCGTGGTGTGCGAGTGTTTCGCATGTCGTAATTGCTGGCTTATGGCTCCAATGGCGACTTCCCACTGACGCACCGCTGACGCTAGTTTTCTGTCGTCTTAAAACGATGGACATACCTCCAAGCAGCTGCGAGATCTTAAGAAAAGAAAAAAAAAAAAACGCTGCACTACTGCTTTTGCCGCACTCGAATGATTGAAATTGCGATTCTTAAAAAGAAAATGAAATGTTAGCTCTGTCCAACACTTTCGAGCACATCTGTGTACTCACCATCTCAGCGACGGCTTTCTGCAGTCCCAGCGTCAGTGCGAGGTGAACCGATAGGCACAGTAAGCAGCGGTCGTCGCGAAAACTCTGTATTCTTAAAACGGAAATTTTCGTCTTGTTGAGAATGGCGTCACTGGTTGCACCCGCATTCGCCCACGCATGTCACATGTGTGCGAAAACGTTTGCTCCTGTTTACGCAAAATCGCACGCAGCCGGTAGGATTCGAACCTACGCTCCCAGAGGGAATCTGATTTCGAGTCAGACGCCTTAACCACTCGGCCACGACTGCCGTTAGCGCGGTGTTCTCCCGACACATGCAACTGCTACCGTTTAAAACACTGTGGTGTCAGAAAACGGCGTAGCTGCATTATTTTCCGTAGCGTTTCCGCCGCTACCAGACGAATCGTTACCAAAGTATTAAAATTTCCGCCCGAACAGGGACTTGAACCCTGGACCCTTAGGTTAAAAGCCTAATGCTCTACCGACTGAGCTATCCGGGCTCACACAAGGGTGCAAAATCTCCTACGATGCACAACTATACATTGACTCATGTCCTTTACTGTTGTGCAATCGCTGCATGGGGCCGTTACTAATAAAACGTCGCCTAAATGCTGTCTACAAACTTATCGCGCTAAGCCCGTAACACACTATCGAAGACTGCTGACACACGATGCAACAACAAATTGCACCAGCTGTTACGTCTCATACGTTGGAGCAGAGAATTTACGTGTTTTGTCGACACTCACTGGGCAATTGGAAAATTCACAAGCATTTCGAATGCAATGTTTCCCACGCTTTCGCTCATTTCACGGTTCTTCACCACCTGACACAGAAAAAGGAATGCAGTCGGTAGGATATTTTTAATTCTTTTGCTTCTAAGGGAGTTAGTTGTCTAGTAAGTTCCTCTTATGGCATGCAATAGACAACCAGAACAGCTACAGGAGAGAGTCATTTTTGTTGTCAGCGGTAGTTGCATTATCACAAATGCAGAGTAATTCCATTGGCGTCGCACCAAAACGAGTACCTGCCGAAACCCGGGATCGAACCAGGGACCTTTAGATCTTCAGTCTAACGCTCTCCCAACTGAGCTATTTCGGCTGACGTCGAAGGTTGCCATTTGCATGTGTTCGTTCACTTCTGCCTCGCTGCCAATTTCACAGTCACCTTCGTCTGATAAGACACAGGGACGCTGAAGGGCGAGCAGCCGATGCAGTGAAGTTCCACACACATTTCTTCAGCTTCCGTCATCGTAACAAGCAAACATGTCGACTCGATTCGTGTGATATTGAATTCGCTGACTTGACGTGACGCCACGCTGACGCTAGAAAACCCGTGCTATATCGATGCCAGGGGCAACTCGTGTGCAGAGAACGAGACACAAGAAGGAGTGAGCCTCTCCACCATATGAGAGGCAGTATCTAGCAGATACACACGGTAAAACATTCGACTTGCGTTAGCTCATAAATTGCTACATGTCATCGTCTGTAAGCTAAAATGGACACATCTGCACTGCCCAGTGAGGCGACACTTGTACTAACACCTGGTGGACGGCTGTGAGACGGGGAGATGAGCTGCGGCTTCTGGGCGCGACTGTAACGCTGCGCCCTCGATCAAATAACACTGCACATTGCTGGTGACCCACGTGTTTAGTAGTGACGCAACTGCTAGGATGCAGCTCAACGTCCGCCTTTTGAGAGCGAGATAATTTTCGCAGTCGGCAGGACTCGAACCTACGCTCCCAGAGGGAATCTGATTTCAAGTCAGACGCCTTAACCACTCGGCCACGACTGCCGGTGGCGGAAGCGACTCCCGACAAGTCAAACCGCCATCTTTAGAAGCAATCTGGTGGCAGAAAACGGCGTGGCCTCACTCTTTGCTCTAGGGTTTCCATTAGCCGTTACGAAAGTGTACTAATTTTCGCCCAGACAGGGACTTGAACCCAGGACCCTTCGGTTGAAAACCTAACGCTCTACCGACTCAGCTACGCGGGCCCACGCACGAGCATTATCGTACAGCTGCGTGGTGTGCGAGTGTTTCGCATGTCGTAATTGCTGGCTTATGGCTCCAATGGCGACTTCACCGACTTCCCACTGACGCACCGCTGACGCTAGTTTTCTGTCGTCTTAAAACGATGGACATACCTCCAAGCAGCTGCGAGATCTTAAGAAAAGAAAAAAAAAAAAACGCTGCACTACTGCTTTTGCCGCACTCGAATGATTGAAATTGCGATTCTTAAAAAGAAAATGAAATGTTAGCTCTGTCCAACACTTTCGAGCACATCTGTGTACTCACCATCTCAGCGACGGCTTTCTGCAGTCCCAGCGTCAGTGCGAGGTGAACCGATAGGCACAGTAAGCAGCGGTCGTCGCGAAAACTCAGTATTCTTAAAACGGAAATTTTCGTCTTGTTGAGAATGGCGTCACTGGTTGCACCCGCATTCGCCCACGCATGTCACATGTGTGCGAAAACGTTTGCTCCTGTTTACGCAAAATCGCACGCAGCCGGTAGGATTCGAACCTACGCTCCCAGAGGGAATCTGATTTCGAGTCAGACGCCTTAACCACTCGGCCACGACTGCCGTTAGCGCGGTGTTCTCCCGACACATGCAACTGCTACCGTTTAAAACACTGTGGTGTCAGAAAACGGCGTAGCTGCATTATTTTCCGTAGCGTTTCCGCCGCTACCAGACGAATCGTTACCAAAGTATTAAAATTTCCGCCCGAACAGGGACTTGAACCCTGGACCCTTAGGTTAAAAGCCTAATGCTCTACCGACTGAGCTATCCGGGCTCACACAAGGGTGCAAAATCTCCTACGATGCACAACTATACATTGACTCATGTCCTTTACTGTTGTGCAATCGCTGCATGGGGCCGTTACTAATAAAACGTCGCCTAAATGCTGTCTACAAACTTATCGCGCTAAGCCCGTAACACACTATCGAAGACTGCTGACACACGATGCAACAACAAATTGCACCAGCTGTTACGTCTCATACGTTGGAGCAGAGAATTTACGTGTTTTGTCGACACTCACTGGGCAATTGGAAAATTCACAAGCATTTCGAATGCAATGTTTCCCACGCTTTCGCTCATTTCACGGTTCTTCACCACCTGACACAGAAAAAGGAATGCAGTCGGTAGGATATTTTTAATTCTTTTGCTTCTAAGGGAGTTAGTTGTCTAGTAAGTTCCTCTTATGGCATGCAATAGACAACCAGAACAGCTACAGGAGAGAGTCATTTTTGTTGTCAGCGGTAGTTGCATTATCACAAATGCAGAGTAATTCCATTGGCGTCGCACCAAAACGAGTACCTGCCGAAACCCGGGATCGAACCAGGGACCTTTAGATCTTCAGTCTAACGCTCTCCCAACTGAGCTATTTCGGCTGACGTCGAAGGTTGCCATTTGCATGTGTTCGTTCACTTCTGCCTCGCTGCCAATTTCACAGTCACCTTCGTCTGATAAGACACAGGGACGCTGAAGGGCGAGCAGCCGATGCAGTGAAGTTCCACACACATTTCTTCAGCTTCCGTCATCGTAACAAGCAAACATGTCGACTCGATTCGTGTGATATTGAATTCGCTGACTTGACGTGACGCCACGCTGACGCTAGAAAACCCGTGCTATATCGATGCCAGGGGCAACTCGTGTGCAGAGAACGAGACACAAGAAGGAGTGAGCCTCTCCACCATATGAGAGGCAGTATCTAGCAGATACACACGGTAAAACATTCGACTTGCGTTAGCTCATAAATTGCTACATGTCATCGTCTGTAAGCTAAAATGGACACATCTGCACTGCCCAGTGAGGCGACACTTGTACTAACACCTGGTGGACGGCTGTGAGACGAGGAGATGAGCTGCGGCTTCTGGGCGCGACTGTAACGCTGCGCCCTCGATCAAATAACACTGCACATTGCTGGTGACCCACGTGTTTAGTAGTGACGCAACTGCTAGGATGCAGCTCAACGTCCGCCTTTTGAGAGCGAGAAAATTTTCGCAGTCGGCAGGACTCGAACCTACGCTCCCAGAGGGAATCTGATTTCAAGTCAGACGCCTTAACCACTCGGCCACGACTGCCGGTGGCGGAAGCGACTCCCGACAAGTCAAACCGCCATCTTTAGAAGCAATCTGGTGGCAGAAAACGGCGTGGCCTCACTCTTTGCTCTAGGGTTTCCATTAGCCGTTACGAAAGTGTACTAATTTTCGCCCAGACAGGGACTTGAACCCAGGACCCTTCGGTTGAAAACCTAACGCTCTACCGACTCAGCTACGCGGGCCCACGCACGAGCATTATCGTACAGCTGCGTGGTGTGCGAGTGTTTCGCATGTCGTAATTGCTGGCTTATGGCTCCAATGGCGACTTCCCACTGACGCACCGCTGACGCTAGTTTTCTGTCGTCTTAAAACGATGGACATACCTCCAAGCAGCTGCGAGATCTTAAGAAAAGAAAAAAGAAAAAACGCTGCACTACTGCTTTTGCCGCACTCGAATGATTGAAATTGCGATTCTTAAAAAGAAAATGAAATGTTAGCTCTGTCCAACACTTTCGAGCACATCTGTGTACTCACCATCTCAGCGACGGCTTTCTGCAGTCCCAGCGTCAGTGCGAGGTGAACCGATAGGCACAGTAAGCAGCGGTCGTCGCGAAAACTCAGTATTCTTAAAACGGAAATTTTTGTCTTGTTGAGAATGGCGTCACTGGTTGCACCCGCATTCGCCCACGCATGTCACATGTGTGCGAAAACGTTTGCTCCTGTTTACGCAAAATCGCACGCAGCCGGTAGGATTCGAACCTACGCTCCCAGAGGGAATCTGATTTCGAGTCAGACGCCTTAACCACTCGGCCACGACTGCCGTTAGCGCGGTGTTCTCCCGACACATGCAACTGCTACCGTTTAAAACACTGTGGTGTCAGAAAACGGCGTAGCTGCATTATTTTCCGTAGCGTTTCCGCCGCTACCAGACGAATCGTTACCAAAGTATTAAAATTTCCGCCCGAACAGGGACTTGAACCCTGGACCCTTAGGTTAAAAGCCTAATGCTCTACCGACTGAGCTATCCGGGCTCACACAAGGGTGCAAAATCTCCTACGATGCACAACTATACATTGACTCATGTCCTTTACTGTTGTGCAATCGCTGCATGGGGCCGTTACTAATAAAACGTCGCCTAAATGCTGTCTACAAACTTATCGCGCTAAGCCCGTAACACACTATCGAAGACTGCTGACACACGATGCAACAACAAATTGCACCAGCTGTTACGTCTCATACGTTGGAGCAGAGAATTTACGTGTTTTGTCGACACTCACTGGGCAATTGGAAAATTCACAAGCATTTCGAATGCAATGTTTCCCACGCTTTCGCTCATTTCACGGTTCCGTTGAAGACGTTCTTCACCACCTGACACAGAAAAAGGAATGCAGTCGGTAGGATATTTTTAATTCTTTTGCTTCTAAGGGAGTTAGTTGTCTAGTAAGTTCCTCTTATGGCATGCAATAGACAACCAGAACAGCTACAGGAGAGAGTCATTTTTGTTGTCAGCGGTAGTTGCATTATCACAAATGCAGAGTAATTCCATTGGCGTCGCACCAAAACGAGTACCTGCCGAAACCCGGGATCGAACCAGGGACCTTTAGATCTTCAGTCTAACGCTCTCCCAACTGAGCTATTTCGGCTGACGTCGAAGGTTGCCATTTGCATGTGTTCGTTCACTTCTGCCTCGCTGCCAATTTCACAGTCACCTTCGTCTGATAAGACACAGGGACGCTGAAGGGCGAGCAGCCGATGCAGTGAAGTTCCACACACATTTCTTCAGCTTCCGTCATCGTAACAAGCAAACATGTCGACTCGATTCGTGTGATATTGAAATCGCTGACTTGACGTGACGCCACGCTGACGCTAGAAAACCCGTGCTATATCGATGCCAGGGGCAACTCGTGTGCAGAGAACGAGACACAAGAAGGAGTGAGCCTCTCCACCATATGAGAGGCAGTATCTAGCAGATACACACGGTAAAACATTCGACTTGCGTTAGCTCATAAATTGCTACATGTCATCGTCTGTAAGCTAAAATGGACACATCTGCACTGCCCAGTGAGGCGACACTTGTACTAACACCTGGTGGACGGCTGTGAGACGGGGAGATGAGCTGCGGCTTCTGGGCGCGACTGTAACGCTGCGCCCTCGATCAAATAACACTGCACATTGCTGGTGACCCACGTGTTTAGTAGTGACGCAACTGCTAGGATGCAGCTCAACGTCCGCCTTTTGAGAGCGAGATAATTTTCGCAGTCGGCAGGACTCGAACCTACGCTCCCAGAGGGAATCTGATTTCAAGTCAGACGCCTTAACCACTCGGCCACGACTGCCGGTGGCGGAAGCGACTCCCGACAAGTCAAACCGCCATCTTTAGAAGCAATCTGGTGGCAGAAAACGGCGTGGCCTCACTCTTTGCTCTAGGGTTTCCATTAGCCGTTACGAAAGTGTACTAATTTTCGCCCAGACAGGGACTTGAACCCAGGACCCTTCGGTTGAAAACCTAACGCTCTACCGACTCAGCTACGCGGGCCCACGCACGAGCATTATCGTACAGCTGCGTGGTGTGCGAGTGTTTCGCATGTCGTAATTGCTGGCTTATGGCTCCAATGGCGACTTCACCGACTTCCCACTGACGCACCGCTGACGCTAGTTTTCTGTCGTCTTAAAACGATGGACATACCTCCAAGCAGCTGCGAGATCTTAAGAAAAGAAAAAAAAAAAAACGCTGCACTACTGCTTTTGCCGCACTCGAATGATTGAAATTGCGATTCTTAAAAAGAAAATGAAATGTTAGCTCTGTCCAACACTTTCGAGCACATCTGTGTACTCACCATCTCAGCGACGGCTTTCTGCAGTCCCAGCGTCAGTGCGAGGTGAACCGATAGGCACAGTAAGCAGCGGTCGTCGCGAAAACTCTGTATTCTTAAAACGGAAATTTTCGTCTTGTTGAGAATGGCGTCACTGGTTGCACCCGCATTCGCCCACGCATGTCACATGTGTGCGAAAACGTTTGCTCCTGTTTACGCAAAATCGCACGCAGCCGGTAGGATTCGAACCTACGCTCCCAGAGGGAATCTGATTTCGAGTCAGACGCCTTAACCACTCGGCCACGACTGCCGTTAGCGCGGTGTCCTCCCGACACATGCAACTGCTACCGTTTAAAACACTGTGGTGTCAGAAAACGGCGTAGCTGCATTATTTTCCGTAGCGTTTCCGCCGCTACCAGACGAATCGTTACCAAAGTATTAAAATTTCCGCCCGAACAGGGACTTGAACCCTGGACCCTTAGGTTAAAAGCCTAATGCTCTACCGACTGAGCTATCCGGGCTCACACAAGGGTGCAAAATCTCCTACGATGCACAACTATACATTGACTCATGTCCTTTACTGTTGTGCAATCGCTGCATGGGGCCGTTACTAATAAAACGTCGCCTAAATGCTGTCTACAAACTTATCGCGCTAAGCCCGTAACACACTATCGAAGACTGCTGACACACGATGCAACAACAAATTGCACCAGCTGTTACGTCTCATACGTTGGAGCAGAGAATTTACGTGTTTTGTCGACACTCACTGGGCAATTGGAAAATTCACAAGCATTTCGAATGCAATGTTTCCCACGCTTTCGCTCATTTCACGGTTCCGTTGAAGACGTTCTTCACCACCTGACACAGAAAAAGGAATGCAGTCGGTAGGATATTTTTAATTCTTTTGCTTCTAAGGGAGTTAGTTGTCTAGTAAGTTCCTCTTATGGCATGCAATAGACAACCAGAACAGCTACAGGAGAGAGTCATTTTTGTTGTCAGCGGTAGTTGCATTATCACAAATGCAGAGTAATTCCATTGGCGTCGCACCAAAACGAGTACCTGCCGAAACCCGGGATCGAACCAGGGACCTTTAGATCTTCAGTCTAACGCTCTCCCAACTGAGCTATTTCGGCTGACGTCGAAGGTTGCCATTTGCATGTGTTCGTTCACTTCTGCCTCGCTGCCAATTTCACAGTCACCTTCGTCTGATAAGACACAGGGACGCTGAAGGGCGAGCAGCCGATGCAGTGAAGTTCCACACACATTTCTTCAGCTTCCGTCATCGTAACAAGCAAACATGTCGACTCGATTCGTGTGATATTGAATTCGCTGACTTGACGTGACGCCACGCTGACGCTAGAAAACCCGTGCTATATCGATGCCAGGGGCAACTCGTGTGCAGAGAACGAGACACAAGGAGGAGTGAGCCTCTCCACCATATGAGAGGCAGTATCTAGCAGATACACACGGTAAAACATTCGACTTGCGTTAGCTCATAAATTGCTACATGTCATCGTCTGTAAGCTAAAATGGACACATCTGCACTGCCCAGTGAGGCGACACTTGTACTAACACCTGGTGGACGGCTGTGAGACGAGGAGATGAGCTGCGGCTTCTGGGCGCGACTGTAACGCTGCGCCCTCGATCAAATAACACTGCACATTGCTGGTGACCCACGTGTTTAGTAGTGACGCAACTGCTAGGATGCAGCTCAACGTCCGCCTTTTGAGAGCGAGAAAATTTTCGCAGTCGGCAGGACTCGAACCTACGCTCCCAGAGGGAATCTGATTTCAAGTCAGACGCCTTAACCACTCGGCCACGACTGCCGGTGGCGGAAGCGACTCCCGACAAGTCAAACCGCCATCTTTAGAAGCAATCTGGTGGCAGAAAACGGCGTGGCCTCACTCTTTGCTCTAGGGTTTCCATTAGCCGTTACGAAAGTGTACTAATTTTCGCCCAGACAGGGACTTGAACCCAGGACCCTTCGGTTGAAAACCTAACGCTCTACCGACTCAGCTACGCGGGCCCACGCACGAGCATTATCGTACAGCTGCGTGGTGTGCGAGTGTTTCGCATGTCGTAATTGCTGGCTTATGGCTCCAATGGCGACTTCCCACTGACGCACCGCTGACGCTAGTTTTCTGTCGTCTTAAAACGATGGACATACCTCCAAGCAGCTGCGAGATCTTAAGAAAAGAAAAAAAAAAAAAAACGCTGCACTACTGCTTTTGCCGCACTCGAATGATTGAAATTGCGATTCTTAAAAAGAAAATGAAATGTTAGCTCTGTCCAACACTTTCGAGCACATCTGTGTACTCACCATCTCAGCGACGGCTTTCTGCAGTCCCAGCGTCAGTGCGAGGTGAACCGATAGGCACAGTAAGCAGCGGTCGTCGCGAAAACTCAGTATTCTTAAAACGGAAATTTTCGTCTTGTTGAGAATGGCGTCACTGGTTGCACCCGCATTCGCCCACGCATGTCACATGTGTGCGAAAACGTTTGCTCCTGTTTACGCAAAATCGCACGCAGCCGGTAGGATTCGAACCTACGCTCCCAGAGGGAATCTGATTTCGAGTCAGACGCCTTAACCACTCGGCCACGACTGCCGTTAGCGCGGTGTTCTCCCGACACATGCAACTGCTACCGTTTAAAACACTGTGGTGTCAGAAAACGGCGTAGCTGCATTATTTTCCGTAGCGTTTCCGCCGCTACCAGACGAATCGTTACCAAAGTATTAAAATTTCCGCCCGAACAGGGACTTGAACCCTGGACCCTTAGGTTAAAAGCCTAATGCTCTACCGACTGAGCTATCCGGGCTCACACAAGGGTGCAAAATCTCCTACGATGCACAACTATACATTGACTCATGTCCTTTACTGTTGTGCAATCGCTGCATGGGGCCGTTACTAATAAAACGTCGCCTAAATGCTGTCTACAAACTTATCGCGCTAAGCCCGTAACACACTATCGAAGACTGCTGACACACGATGCAACAACAAATTGCACCAGCTGTTACGTCTCATACGTTGGAGCAGAGAATTTACGTGTTTTGTCGACACTCACTGGGCAATTGGAAAATTCACAAGCATTTCGAATGCAATGTTTCCCACGCTTTCGCTCATTTCACGGTTCCGTTGAAGACGTTCTTCACCACCTGACACAGAAAAAGGAATGCAGTCGGTAGGATATTTTTAATTCTTTTGCTTCTAAGGGAGTTAGTTGTCTAGTAAGTTCCTCTTATGGCATGCAATAGACAACCAGAACAGCTACAGGAGAGAGTCATTTTTGTTGTCAGCGGTAGTTGCATTATCACAAATGCAGAGTAATTCCATTGGCGTCGCACCAAAACGAGTACCTGCCGAAACCCGGGATCGAACCAGGGACCTTTAGATCTTCAGTCTAACGCTCTCCCAACTGAGCTATTTCGGCTGACGTCGAAGGTTGCCATTTGCATGTGTTCGTTCACTTCTGCCTCGCTGCCAATTTCACAGTCACCTTCGTCTGATAAGACACAGGGACGCTGAAGGGCGAGCAGCCGATGCAGTGAAGTTCCACACACATTTCTTCAGCTTCCGTCATCGTAACAAGCAAACATGTCGACTCGATTCGTGTGATATTGAATTCGCTGACTTGACGTGACGCCACGCTGACGCTAGAAAACCCGTGCTATATCGATGCCAGGGGCAACTCGTGTGCAGAGAACGAGACACAAGAAGGAGTGAGCCTCTCCACCATATGAGAGGCAGTATCTAGCAGATACACACGGTAAAACATTCGACTTGCGTTAGCTCATAAATTGCTACATGTCATCGTCTGTAAGCTAAAATGGACACATCTGCACTGCCCAGTGAGGCGACACTTGTACTAACACCTGGTGGACGGCTGTGAGACGAGGAGATGAGCTGCGGCTTCTGGGCGCGACTGTAACGCTGCGCCCTCGATCAAATAACACTGCACATTGCTGGTGACCCACGTGTTTAGTAGTGACGCAACTGCTAGGATGCAGCTCAACGTCCGCCTTTTGAGAGCGAGAAAATTTTCGCAGTCGGCAGGACTCGAACCTACGCTCCCAGAGGGAATCTGATTTCAAGTCAGACGCCTTAACCACTCGGCCACGACTGCCGGTGGCGGAAGCGACTCCCGACAAGTCAAACCGCCATCTTTAGAAGCAATCTGGTGGCAGAAAACGGCGTGGCCTCACTCTTTGCTCTAGGGTTTCCATTAGCCGTTACGAAAGTGTACTAATTTTCGCCCAGACAGGGACTTGAACCCAGGACCCTTCGGTTGAAAACCTAACGCTCTACCGACTCAGCTACGCGGGCCCACGCACGAGCATTATCGTACAGCTGCGTGGTGTGCGAGTGTTTCGCATGTCGTAATTGCTGGCTTATGGCTCCAATGGCGACTTCCCACTGACGCACCGCTGACGCTAGTTTTCTGTCGTCTTAAAACGATGGACATACCTCCAAGCAGCTGCGAGATCTTAAGAAAAGAAAAAAAAAAAAAACGCTGCACTACTGCTTTTGCCGCACTCGAATGATTGAAATTGCGATTCTTAAAAAGAAAATGAAATGTTAGCTCTGTCCAACACTTTCGAGCACATCTGTGTACTCACCATCTCAGCGACGGCTTTCTGCAGTCCCAGCGTCAGTGCGAGGTGAACCGATAGGCACAGTAAGCAGCGGTCGTCGCGAAAACTCAGTATTCTTAAAACGGAAATTTTCGTCTTGTTGAGAATGGCGTCACTGGTTGCACCCGCATTCGCCCACGCATGTCACATGTGTGCGAAAACGTTTGCTCCTGTTTACGCAAAATCGCACGCAGCCGGTAGGATTCGAACCTACGCTCCCAGAGGGAATCTGATTTCGAGTCAGACGCCTTAACCACTCGGCCACGACTGCCGTTAGCGCGGTGTTCTCCCGACACATGCAACTGCTACCGTTTAAAACACTGTGGTGTCAGAAAACGGCGTAGCTGCATTATTTTCCGTAGCGTTTCCGCCGCTACCAGACGAATCGTTACCAAAGTATTAAAATTTCCGCCCGAACAGGGACTTGAACCCTGGACCCTTAGGTTAAAAGCCTAATGCTCTACCGACTGAGCTATCCGGGCTCACACAAGGGTGCAAAATCTCCTACGATGCACAACTATACATTGACTCATGTCCTTTACTGTTGTGCAATCGCTGCATGGGGCCGTTACTAATAAAACGTCGCCTAAATGCTGTCTACAAACTTATCGCGCTAAGCCCGTAACACACTATCGAAGACTGCTGACACACGATGCAACAACAAATTGCACCAGCTGTTACGTCTCATACGTTGGAGCAGAGAATTTACGTGTTTTGTCGACACTCACTGGGCAATTGGAAAATTCACAAGCATTTCGAATGCAATGTTTCCCACGCTTTCGCTCATTTCACGGTTCCGTTGAAGACGTTCTTCACCACCTGACACAGAAAAAGGAATGCAGTCGGTAGGATATTTTTAATTCTTTTGCTTCTAAGGGAGTTAGTTGTCTAGTAAGTTCCTCTTATGGCATGCAATAGACAACCAGAACAGCTACAGGAGAGAGTCATTTTTGTTGTCAGCGGTAGTTGCATTATCACAAATGCAGAGTAATTCCATTGGCGTCGCACCAAAACGAGTACCTGCCGAAACCCGGGATCGAACCAGGGACCTTTAGATCTTCAGTCTAACGCTCTCCCAACTGAGCTATTTCGGCTGACGTCGAAGGTTGCCATTTGCATGTGTTCGTTCACTTCTGCCTCGCTGCCAATTTCACAGTCACCTTCGTCTGATAAGACACAGGGACGCTGAAGGGCGAGCAGCCGATGCAGTGAAGTTCCACACACATTTCTTCAGCTTCCGTCATCGTAACAAGCAAACATGTCGACTCGATTCGTGTGATATTGAATTCGCTGACTTGACGTGACGCCACGCTGACGCTAGAAAACCCGTGCTATATCGATGCCAGGGGCAACTCGTGTGCAGAGAACGAGACACAAGAAGGAGTGAGCCTCTCCACCATATGAGAGGCAGTATCTAGCAGATACACACGGTAAAACATTCGACTTGCGTTAGCTCATAAATTGCTACATGTCATCGTCTGTAAGCTAAAATGGACACATCTGCACTGCCCAGTGAGGCGACACTTGTACTAACACCTGGTGGACGGCTGTGAGACGAGGAGATGAGCTGCGGCTTCTGGGCGCGACTGTAACGCTGCGCCCTCGATCAAATAACACTGCACATTGCTGGTGACCCACGTGTTTAGTAGTGACGCAACTGCTAGGATGCAGCTCAACGTCCGCCTTTTGAGAGCGAGAAAATTTTCGCAGTCGGCAGGACTCGAACCTACGCTCCCAGAGGGAATCTGATTTCAAGTCAGACGCCTTAACCACTCGGCCACGACTGCCGGTGGCGGAAGCGACTCCCGACAAGTCAAACCGCCATCTTTAGAAGCAATCTGGTGGCAGAAAACGGCGTGGCCTCACTCTTTGCTCTAGGGTTTCCATTAGCCGTTACGAAAGTGTACTAATTTTCGCCCAGACAGGGACTTGAACCCAGGACCCTTCGGTTGAAAACCTAACGCTCTACCGACTCAGCTACGCGGGCCCACGCACGAGCATTATCGTACAGCTGCGTGGTGTGCGAGTGTTTCGCATGTCGTAATTGCTGGCTTATGGCTCCAATGGCGACTTCCCACTGACGCACCGCTGACGCTAGTTTTCTGTCGTCTTAAAACGATGGACATACCTCCAAGCAGCTGCGAGATCTTAAGAAAAGAAAAAAAAAAAAAACGCTGCACTACTGCTTTTGCCGCACTCGAATGATTGAAATTGCGATTCTTAAAAAGAAAATGAAATGTTAGCTCTGTCCAACACTTTCGAGCACATCTGTGTACTCACCATCTCAGCGACGGCTTTCTGCAGTCCCAGCGTCAGTGCGAGGTGAACCGATAGGCACAGTAAGCAGCGGTCGTCGCGAAAACTCTGTATTCTTAAAACGGAAATTTTCGTCTTGTTGAGAATGGCGTCACTGGTTGCACCCGCATTCGCCCACGCATGTCACATGTGTGCGAAAACGTTTGCTCCTGTTTACGCAAAATCGCACGCAGCCGGTAGGATTCGAACCTACGCTCCCAGAGGGAATCTGATTTCGAGTCAGACGCCTTAACCACTCGGCCACGACTGCCGTTAGCGCGGTGTTCTCCCGACACATGCAACTGCTACCGTTTAAAACACTGTGGTGTCAGAAAACGGCGTAGCTGCATTATTTTCCGTAGCGTTTCCGCCGCTACCAGACGAATCGTTACCAAAGTATTAAAATTTCCGCCCGAACAGGGACTTGAACCCTGGACCCTTAGGTTAAAAGCCTAATGCTCTACCGACTGAGCTATCCGGGCTCACACAAGGGTGCAAAATCTCCTACGATGCACAACTATACATTGACTCATGTCCTTTACTGTTGTGCAATCGCTGCATGGGGCCGTTACTAATAAAACGTCGCCTAAATGCTGTCTACAAACTTATCGCGCTAAGCCCGTAACACACTATCGAAGACTGCTGACACACGATGCAACAACAAATTGCACCAGCTGTTACGTCTCATACGTTGGAGCAGAGAATTTACGTGTTTTGTCGACACTCACTGGGCAATTGGAAAATTCACAAGCATTTCGAATGCAATGTTTCCCACGCTTTCGCTCATTTCACGGTTCTTCACCACCTGACACAGAAAAAGGAATGCAGTCGGTAGGATATTTTTAATTCTTTTGCTTCTAAGGGAGTTAGTTGTCTAGTAAGTTCCTCTTATGGCATGCAATAGACAACCAGAACAGCTACAGGAGAGAGTCATTTTTGTTGTCAGCGGTAGTTGCATTATCACAAATGCAGAGTAATTCCATTGGCGTCGCACCAAAACGAGTACCTGCCGAAACCCGGGATCGAACCAGGGACCTTTAGATCTTCAGTCTAACGCTCTCCCAACTGAGCTATTTCGGCTGACGTCGAAGGTTGCCATTTGCATGTGTTCGTTCACTTCTGCCTCGCTGCCAATTTCACAGTCACCTTCGTCTGATAAGACACAGGGACGCTGAAGGGCGAGCAGCCGATGCAGTGAAGTTCCACACACATTTCTTCAGCTTCCGTCATCGTAACAAGCAAACATGTCGACTCGATTCGTGTGATATTGAATTCGCTGACTTGACGTGACGCCACGCTGACGCTAGAAAACCCGTGCTATATCGATGCCAGGGGCAACTCGTGTGCAGAGAACGAGACACAAGAAGGAGTGAGCCTCTCCACCATATGAGAGGCAGTATCTAGCAGATACACACGGTAAAACATTCGACTTGCGTTAGCTCATAAATTGCTACATGTCATCGTCTGTAAGCTAAAATGGACACATCTGCACTGCCCAGTGAGGCGACACTTGTACTAACACCTGGTGGACGGCTGTGAGACGGGGAGATGAGCTGCGGCTTCTGGGCGCGACTGTAACGCTGCGCCCTCGATCAAATAACACTGCACATTGCTGGTGACCCACGTGTTTAGTAGTGACGCAACTGCTAGGATGCAGCTCAACGTCCGCCTTTTGAGAGCGAGATAATTTTCGCAGTCGGCAGGACTCGAACCTACGCTCCCAGAGGGAATCTGATTTCAAGTCAGACGCCTTAACCACTCGGCCACGACTGCCGGTGGCGGAAGCGACTCCCGACAAGTCAAACCGCCATCTTTAGAAGCAATCTGGTGGCAGAAAACGGCGTGGCCTCACTCTTTGCTCTAGGGTTTCCATTAGCCGTTACGAAAGTGTACTAATTTTCGCCCAGACAGGGACTTGAACCCAGGACCCTTCGGTTGAAAACCTAACGCTCTACCGACTCAGCTACGCGGGCCCACGCACGAGCATTATCGTACAGCTGCGTGGTGTGCGAGTGTTTCGCATGTCGTAATTGCTGGCTTATGGCTCCAATGGCGACTTCACCGACTTCCCACTGACGCACCGCTGACGCTAGTTTTCTGTCGTCTTAAAACGATGGACATACCTCCAAGCAGCTGCGAGATCTTAAGAAAAGAAAAAAAAAAAAACGCTGCACTACTGCTTTTGCCGCACTCGAATGATTGAAATTGCGATTCTTAAAAAGAAAATGAAATGTTAGCTCTGTCCAACACTTTCGAGCACATCTGTGTACTCACCATCTCAGCGACGGCTTTCTGCAGTCCCAGCGTCAGTGCGAGGTGAACCGATAGGCACAGTAAGCAGCGGTCGTCGCGAAAACTCAGTATTCTTAAAACGGAAATTTTCGTCTTGTTGAGAATGGCGTCACTGGTTGCACCCGCATTCGCCCACGCATGTCACATGTGTGCGAAAACGTTTGCTCCTGTTTACGCAAAATCGCACGCAGCCGGTAGGATTCGAACCTACGCTCCCAGAGGGAATCTGATTTCGAGTCAGACGCCTTAACCACTCGGCCACGACTGCCGTTAGCGCGGTGTTCTCCCGACACATGCAACTGCTACCGTTTAAAACACTGTGGTGTCAGAAAACGGCGTAGCTGCATTATTTTCCGTAGCGTTTCCGCCGCTACCAGACGAATCGTTACCAAAGTATTAAAATTTCCGCCCGAACAGGGACTTGAACCCTGGACCCTTAGGTTAAAAGCCTAATGCTCTACCGACTGAGCTATCCGGGCTCACACAAGGGTGCAAAATCTCCTACGATGCACAACTATACATTGACTCATGTCCTTTACTGTTGTGCAATCGCTGCATGGGGCCGTTACTAATAAAACGTCGCCTAAATGCTGTCTACAAACTTATCGCGCTAAGCCCGTAACACACTATCGAAGACTGCTGACACACGATGCAACAACAAATTGCACCAGCTGTTACGTCTCATACGTTGGAGCAGAGAATTTACGTGTTTTGTCGACACTCACTGGGCAATTGGAAAATTCACAAGCATTTCGAATGCAATGTTTCCCACGCTTTCGCTCATTTCACGGTTCCGTTGAAGACGTTCTTCACCACCTGACACAGAAAAAGGAATGCAGTCGGTAGGATATTTTTAATTCTTTTGCTTCTAAGGGAGTTAGTTGTCTAGTAAGTTCCTCTTATGGCATGCAATAGACAACCAGAACAGCTACAGGAGAGAGTCATTTTTGTTGTCAGCGGTAGTTGCATTATCACAAATGCAGAGTAATTCCATTGGCGTCGCACCAAAACGAGTACCTGCCGAAACCCGGGATCGAACCAGGGACCTTTAGATCTTCAGTCTAACGCTCTCCCAACTGAGCTATTTCGGCTGACGTCGAAGGTTGCCATTTGCATGTGTTCGTTCACTTCTGCCTCGCTGCCAATTTCACAGTCACCTTCGTCTGATAAGACACAGGGACGCTGAAGGGCGAGCAGCCGATGCAGTGAAGTTCCACACACATTTCTTCAGCTTCCGTCATCGTAACAAGCAAACATGTCGACTCGATTCGTGTGATATTGAATTCGCTGACTTGACGTGACGCCACGCTGACGCTAGAAAACCCGTGCTATATCGATGCCAGGGGCAACTCGTGTGCAGAGAACGAGACACAAGAAGGAGTGAGCCTCTCCACCATATGAGAGGCAGTATCTAGCAGATACACACGGTAAAACATTCGACTTGCGTTAGCTCATAAATTGCTACATGTCATCGTCTGTAAGCTAAAATGGACACATCTGCACTGCCCAGTGAGGCGACACTTGTACTAACACCTGGTGGACGGCTGTGAGACGAGGAGATGAGCTGCGGCTTCTGGGCGCGACTGTAACGCTGCGCCCTCGATCAAATAACACTGCACATTGCTGGTGACCCACGTGTTTAGTAGTGACGCAACTGCTAGGATGCAGCTCAACGTCCGCCTTTTGAGAGCGAGAAAATTTTCGCAGTCGGCAGGACTCGAACCTACGCTCCCAGAGGGAATCTGATTTCAAGTCAGACGCCTTAACCACTCGGCCACGACTGCCGGTGGCGGAAGCGACTCCCGACAAGTCAAACCGCCATCTTTAGAAGCAATCTGGTGGCAGAAAACGGCGTGGCCTCACTCTTTGCTCTAGGGTTTCCATTAGCCGTTACGAAAGTGTACTAATTTTCGCCCAGACAGGGACTTGAACCCAGGACCCTTCGGTTGAAAACCTAACGCTCTACCGACTCAGCTACGCGGGCCCACGCACGAGCATTATCGTACAGCTGCGTGGTGTGCGAGTGTTTCGCATGTCGTAATTGCTGGCTTATGGCTCCAATGGCGACTTCCCACTGACGCACCGCTGACGCTAGTTTTCTGTCGTCTTAAAACGATGGACATACCTCCAAGCAGCTGCGAGATCTTAAGAAAAGAAAAAAGAAAAAACGCTGCACTACTGCTTTTGCCGCACTCGAATGATTGAAATTGCGATTCTTAAAAAGAAAATGAAATGTTAGCTCTGTCCAACACTTTCGAGCACATCTGTGTACTCACCATCTCAGCGACGGCTTTCTGCAGTCCCAGCGTCAGTGCGAGGTGAACCGATAGGCACAGTAAGCAGCGGTCGTCGCGAAAACTCAGTATTCTTAAAACGGAAATTTTTGTCTTGTTGAGAATGGCGTCACTGGTTGCACCCGCATTCGCCCACGCATGTCACATGTGTGCGAAAACGTTTGCTCCTGTTTACGCAAAATCGCACGCAGCCGGTAGGATTCGAACCTACGCTCCCAGAGGGAATCTGATTTCGAGTCAGACGCCTTAACCACTCGGCCACGACTGCCGTTAGCGCGGTGTTCTCCCGACACATGCAACTGCTACCGTTTAAAACACTGTGGTGTCAGAAAACGGCGTAGCTGCATTATTTTCCGTAGCGTTTCCGCCGCTACCAGACGAATCGTTACCAAAGTATTAAAATTTCCGCCCGAACAGGGACTTGAACCCTGGACCCTTAGGTTAAAAGCCTAATGCTCTACCGACTGAGCTATCCGGGCTCACACAAGGGTGCAAAATCTCCTACGATGCACAACTATACATTGACTCATGTCCTTTACTGTTGTGCAATCGCTGCATGGGGCCGTTACTAATAAAACGTCGCCTAAATGCTGTCTACAAACTTATCGCGCTAAGCCCGTAACACACTATCGAAGACTGCTGACACACGATGCAACAACAAATTGCACCAGCTGTTACGTCTCATACGTTGGAGCAGAGAATTTACGTGTTTTGTCGACACTCACTGGGCAATTGGAAAATTCACAAGCATTTCGAATGCAATGTTTCCCACGCTTTCGCTCATTTCACGGTTCCGTTGAAGACGTTCTTCACCACCTGACACAGAAAAAGGAATGCAGTCGGTAGGATATTTTTAATTCTTTTGCTTCTAAGGGAGTTAGTTGTCTAGTAAGTTCCTCTTATGGCATGCAATAGACAACCAGAACAGCTACAGGAGAGAGTCATTTTTGTTGTCAGCGGTAGTTGCATTATCACAAATGCAGAGTAATTCCATTGGCGTCGCACCAAAACGAGTACCTGCCGAAACCCGGGATCGAACCAGGGACCTTTAGATCTTCAGTCTAACGCTCTCCCAACTGAGCTATTTCGGCTGACGTCGAAGGTTGCCATTTGCATGTGTTCGTTCACTTCTGCCTCGCTGCCAATTTCACAGTCACCTTCGTCTGATAAGACACAGGGACGCTGAAGGGCGAGCAGCCGATGCAGTGAAGTTCCACACACATTTCTTCAGCTTCCGTCATCGTAACAAGCAAACATGTCGACTCGATTCGTGTGATATTGAAATCGCTGACTTGACGTGACGCCACGCTGACGCTAGAAAACCCGTGCTATATCGATGCCAGGGGCAACTCGTGTGCAGAGAACGAGACACAAGGAGGAGTGAGCCTCTCCACCATATGAGAGGCAGTATCTAGCAGATACACACGGTAAAACATTCGACTTGCGTTAGCTCATAAATTGCTACATGTCATCGTCTGTAAGCTAAAATGGACACATCTGCACTGCCCAGTGAGGCGACACTTGTACTAACACCTGGTGGACGGCTGTGAGACGAGGAGATGAGCTGCGGCTTCTGGGCGCGACTGTAACGCTGCGCCCTCGATCAAATAACACTGCACATTGCTGGTGACCCACGTGTTTAGTAGTGACGCAACTGCTAGGATGCAGCTCAACGTCCGCCTTTTGAGAGCGAGAAAATTTTCGCAGTCGGCAGGACTCGAACCTACGCTCCCAGAGGGAATCTGATTTCAAGTCAGACGCCTTAACCACTCGGCCACGACTGCCGGTGGCGGAAGCGACTCCCGACAAGTCAAACCGCCATCTTTAGAAGCAATCTGGTGGCAGAAAACGGCGTGGCCTCACTCTTTGCTCTAGGGTTTCCATTAGCCGTTACGAAAGTGTACTAATTTTCGCCCAGACAGGGACTTGAACCCAGGACCCTTCGGTTGAAAACCTAACGCTCTACCGACTCAGCTACGCGGGCCCACGCACGAGCATTATCGTACAGCTGCGTGGTGTGCGAGTGTTTCGCATGTCGTAATTGCTGGCTTATGGCTCCAATGGCGACTTCCCACTGACGCACCGCTGACGCTAGTTTTCTGTCGTCTTAAAACGATGGACATACCTCCAAGCAGCTGCGAGATCTTAAGAAAAGAAAAAAAAAAAAAACGCTGCACTACTGCTTTTGCCGCACTCGAATGATTGAAATTGCGATTCTTAAAAAGAAAATGAAATGTTAGCTCTGTCCAACACTTTCGAGCACATCTGTGTACTCACCATCTCAGCGACGGCTTTCTGCAGTCCCAGCGTCAGTGCGAGGTGAACCGATAGGCACAGTAAGCAGCGGTCGTCGCGAAAACTCAGTATTCTTAAAACGGAAATTTTCGTCTTGTTGAGAATGGCGTCACTGGTTGCACCCGCATTCGCCCACGCATGTCACATGTGTGCGAAAACGTTTGCTCCTGTTTACGCAAAATCGCACGCAGCCGGTAGGATTCGAACCTACGCTCCCAGAGGGAATCTGATTTCGAGTCAGACGCCTTAACCACTCGGCCACGACTGCCGTTAGCGCGGTGTTCTCCCGACACATGCAACTGCTACCGTTTAAAACACTGTGGTGTCAGAAAACGGCGTAGCTGCATTATTTTCCGTAGCGTTTCCGCCGCTACCAGACGAATCGTTACCAAAGTATTAAAATTTCCGCCCGAACAGGGACTTGAACCCTGGACCCTTAGGTTAAAAGCCTAATGCTCTACCGACTGAGCTATCCGGGCTCACACAAGGGTGCAAAATCTCCTACGATGCACAACTATACATTGACTCATGTCCTTTACTGTTGTGCAATCGCTGCATGGGGCCGTTACTAATAAAACGTCGCCTAAATGCTGTCTACAAACTTATCGCGCTAAGCCCGTAACACACTATCGAAGACTGCTGACACACGATGCAACAACAAATTGCACCAGCTGTTACGTCTCATACGTTGGAGCAGAGAATTTACGTGTTTTGTCGACACTCACTGGGCAATTGGAAAATTCACAAGCATTTCGAATGCAATGTTTCCCACGCTTTCGCTCATTTCACGGTTCCGTTGAAGACGTTCTTCACCACCTGACACAGAAAAAGGAATGCAGTCGGTAGGATATTTTTAATTCTTTTGCTTCTAAGGGAGTTAGTTGTCTAGTAAGTTCCTCTTATGGCATGCAATAGACAACCAGAACAGCTACAGGAGAGAGTCATTTTTGTTGTCAGCGGTAGTTGCATTATCACAAATGCAGAGTAATTCCATTGGCGTCGCACCAAAACGAGTACCTGCCGAAACCCGGGATCGAACCAGGGACCTTTAGATCTTCAGTCTAACGTTCTCCCAACTTTTTTTTTTATAAAACCTTTATTAAAAAAACAATGTTACATATTCCAAATACACAATAGTTTTACATACATGAAGTTATTTAAACAAAACGGTTTGATCATTTCAATTGCACTGACATTTAGGAAAGACAACAGAAGATTGTGTTACTGACTAAATCACCAGAAAGAATTAAATTAAACATAAATACTTGAGAATGGCGGAAAGGAGATATATAATAAAGTTGACTAGCCTTCCAACTACACTTTCTGGACATTATTTGAATCTGAGTATTTGAAGTGATCAGATCTATATAATCAGTCTTTCACTGCA
The DNA here is from genome assembly GCF_023864275.1 of Schistocerca cancellata. Classification (NCBI taxonomy): domain Eukaryota; kingdom Metazoa; phylum Arthropoda; class Insecta; order Orthoptera; family Acrididae; genus Schistocerca; species Schistocerca cancellata. The sequence continues at coordinate 319,962,370 of NC_064628.1, read as the reverse complement.
AAAATGAACAGGGCAATGTGCCAGGCATTGAATATTACATTTATCAGATAGAATCTTATGGTTTTAACCAATCGATAAGGAGATTTCTATAAAAACTGTCTATTTCCAATTTCTAGTATAAGCCAATAATGCACCATTCATGTTTTGTGTTTGGCACTATTAGACATACAATCTCAATGTCACATAAGTTCTGTACATTAGCTTATAAATTTCAAAAAACTACTCTCTGAAGTAGAAAAAGCCCACATCATAAATATACTGTAAAATCTTAAATAGTATCCTTAAGGAAACTACAATACATCACTGTCAACACAGTCTTCTTTTTTATATTAACCAATGCCCATTCTGTCAAATACAATTTTTAGCATATTACCGAACTTTTTCTTGTGATTCGAATAGCTTCTAATTTTGTGGAACTCACACAGCATGTGTGCCTTGAACTCTATGATGCTATCTGATCCTAATTTGTTAAGGACGTAGTTAACAAAATTTCCCAGCAACCAGTAAACAGCGTTATTTTTTGCTTCTGGGAAATAGCGTGCTTCAGGCCTGTGTATCAATGACAGCGATATATACTCAGGGGATGTTCTTGTAATCAGAGCTATTTGCTCCCGGATCCACTTCCAACTATTCATGTGACCACTGCAAGTATATCGATGAATTACTGTGTCAACTAGATGGCATTGTTGACATAAATTTGTTTCACAGAGTCCGATTGCGTGCTAACTATGTTGTTAACTGTCTTGTACCATGACGTTTTTATATGAGACGTGAGCACATTAGAACTAATGTTTTTCCAAATCTCAGTCCACTCAATGTTTGGAAACTGTCGTTCTATTTTGTTTCTTCCTTCGCTTTTCTTTCGTTCCCGCATTATGGCTCTCGATGTTAAGTGTCGGGACTGCCTGAGTTCGACACTGACATAACTAAACTCAACATAGAAAATCCTCACGTGCTGTAAGCGACTGTTGATATTCTGCACGTCAATCGGGGGAAGCAGGCTTGGAGGTTTAATGACCTCGAAAAGTTGGCTGGTTATGCTTTCTCGCGAGTCTCTTATTAAATTAACTTGCCGTTTGTTAAATGAGCAGAGGCTTTATCCGTTATATCAGTTAATCCTAGTCCACCATTTTTAGGATCTAAAGTGGCTACTTTAGCAGGTACTCTGAACACTTCACCTCTCCACAAAAATGTTGTGATTTTGGACATTATTCTCCTCGCTATCATTCTCGGTATTGGAAACAGCTGGGCAGTATAATAAGCCTTAGCAAGGATGCATGAGTTGATATACTGTGTTCTTTGAACTTGGTTCATATATCGAGTTAAATTCTCTACGATGGCTCCTTGCACTTTATCTGCTGCAACTTTCCAATTTAAAGCCGTCATTTTCATAGGGCATGCTGTCAGGGTGATCCCAAGTGTTTTATGTTGTCGGACTAATTTTGCCCACTCGACGTTGATATTATCAAAACCTCTGAGATTTAACATCTTACTTTTTTTCCGTTTGCATTGGCTCCAGATGCTCTACAGTACGAATCAATCACTATTGCTTGCTTGGTTACCTCGTCATTATTCCTTATAATGACCCCTATATCGTCAGCATAGGCTCTTATAACTGTTTTGTTTCCTGATAAGGTTAAGCCTTTTAGTGTAGCATGGACATGTCGGAGGAAAGGTTCCAGCGAAATTGCGAAGAGCGACATGGACAGAGGACTTCCTTGAGGAACACCTCGTTGTATTTGCATCGGCCTGGATTGTTGACAATTCACCGCTATTTTAGCATTTATTCCAGTTGCTATGTTCTTAATCAACTGTATAACCCTATCGTTGAAACCTATTTTCTTCAATGTCTGTAGAAGATATTCATGGTTTACTACATCGAACGCCTTATAAAAATCTAAAAACAATAAAGCACACTTTATGTTTGTTACAGAAGTTATTGCAATGATATCCCTGAATTCCGCTAGATTTTGAAAAATGGTTCTGCCTTGCGCACAGTTCTGATGTTGACTAATAATTTTATCTGTAAGGCATGAAATTCTCTTGTTTATTATTCTAGCTATTAATTTATAATCAGAATTCAGCAGTGAAATTGGACGAAAATTATTTAAATCTTTGTTTCCATTATTTTTTGGCACCAGAACAATTTTACTCTCCTTAAACTCAGCCGGAATCATTTTACCCTGAATAACCTCATTTACAATGTCCGTGATTTTCGCACCTACTATTGGCCAGTAACGGATGTAAAACTCTGATGGCAGACCATCCGGTCCTGGTGATTTTTTTGGTGGTGAGGCGCACAGTGTCTCATACACGTCTTCTTCACTGACAACCTCGAGAAAATTCTCGTTGTCATCTTCTGTCAGCTGTGGGGCTAGGATGTCAAGGAAATCTTCCAAGGAAGTATCACTACTTTGATGTACAGAATATAGCTCGCAATAATAGCGATAAATTTCGTCCATGATATCCTGCTGGGTTCTGAGAATCGTACCGTGTTTTGTTCGAATTTCTTCAATAAAAGTCCTTCTCCCGTTTTTCGTATGCTTCACTAAATGATATAGGGAAGTAGTTTCATCTGCTGACACCGAATTTGCCTTCGATTTTATTTTCAACCCTTCCATTTGACTTCTCTTGATATTAAGTAACTTGGCTTTGACTTTTTTGATGTCTACTATCCGAAGTGAGGAACCTGCTGAGACTTGATCATATAGATCTCTCAAAACGGAATAGTAATACTCTATAGTGCATTTCATTTCCCTTGCGCTCTGGGCACTGTATTGAATAAGAACTTTCCTCAACTTTGGCTTTGCCATTTTAACCCACCAGTCAATAGCAGTGGCATATCTACTACGGGCTCGCAGGCATATTGCCCATGTTTCTTTAATCAGATCTGCTAAATCATGATTTACTAACAAGGAAGTGTTCAAATTCCACTGATTCTTGAATCGGCAAACCGGCTGTCTTGTTAGATTTATGCAAGCTAAGACACTTGAATGGTCTGAAAAGTACGTAGGAATGGTTTCTACTTTTGTCACGGAAGTTACAAGATTTTTAGAAATATATAGTCTATCAATCCTGCTACGTGATGTTGCCATGACATAAGTGAACTCAACAGTGGAGGGGTATTTGATTTCCCATATATCCTTTAATTCTAAACCAGTAACTAATTGTTTTAGTTCACTTGAGAAATTAAAATTAGGTAACTGATCTTTTCGATTTAAAACACAATTAAAATCACCTCCGAGTAATAACTGTCTTGGTGATTTCCTTAACAAGTATATCAAGTCATCTTTGAAGAAACGTGCCCTGTCAGCTCGATGAGAACTTCCTGAAGGGGCGTACAAGTTGATGATAGTCACATCATAGATATTTAGTCCTATTCCCCTTCCGGATTCCAGTCGTTCCACCTTGCTTACTGTAATCCCTTCCCTTACCAAAATAGCTGTTCCAACACTTGTTTCGGGAGACACATTTATGTAACTGACAAAACCGGGAATTACCAAATCCGAAATTAGAACTTCTTGTAACAGGGCAATATCAGTTGCGGATTCGTACAAAAATTCCTTAAGGGCCGATAATTTCAAACCGGTCGTGATTTTATTTATGTTTATAGTGGTGACAGAATAAGATTGCGTCATTGTGCTGTCACTATGTAGTTGTTTTGTTGAACTAATTTAGTTTACTGTGGTTCAGGGTTCAGTGAAGCTGTAACAGTTCTGAGCTATTTCGGCTTACGTCGAAGGTTGCCATTTGCATGTGTTCGTTTGTGTCTCAACAACTCCTTAATTCCCTTTTGACAGCTTTGACTGAATTCAGTATCTTGCATATTATCCAACAGCTCCTAAAGGGCCTTGTCTTCTTTGCTATTTTATCCTCTGCAGCTGTCACTATTTCATTTCTCTAAACTAGCTACTTGTTATCTATTGTATTCCATTTCCCTAATTCAGTCCACTGTCCTTAATTACGCCTTTGAAACTCTCAACCGCCTCTGGTTCTCTCATTCTCCTTAATTTTACACTTTTCTACAACTTCTTCAGTTTTAATCTGCAGTCCATAACCAAATTATGGTCAGAGCACGTTTGCCCCTGGAAAAGTTTTGTAGTTTATAATATTATTTTGAAATCTGTGTCTTACCATTATATAATATACCCCAAACTTGATGGTTTTTCAAAATCTCTTTCACATTTACAACCTTTTGACAAGTACTCAAAATATTCCAGCCGTTGCTTAAATTGTGAACAAAGGTTATCAGCAATGGTGGTTATCAGCATAAGAAGTCACCCTTGTTCCGTCTGTGATCTTTCCAAAGAGAGCAGAGGAGTGAACAGAGGTCCAAGGCACTCCTTGTACCTGGGATGGAGAACTGCCTTTAGAAGCTGAAAGAATAAGCCATAAGCTGCAGACATGAAGATGCACAACACAATGGAAATCACCACATTAAGGCACATCATAAATATCCACAGGACATGTGTCCTGTAATTATAAACTGTCGTGGTGATTTCTCCATTGTCAAAAGATTCCAGAGCAGCCCCCATCTGGACCTTCACAAGGAGGCTGCTGAAGGGTAACAGACCATGAGACAAAGATGGAATAATCTACACAGGGATAACATTTTATGAGTCAGAGCATAGAATTTCAGAAATTTGCATGTAGCAGTAAAACTAGAAAAAAAGGAAACGCTAAGACTCAATCTAGGTATAGTGAGCAAGGGTCAGTGAAGTGAAATGGAAAGAAAATGGGGATTTCTGGTCAGGCAAATGTTACGTAATATCAGTAGAAAATGTTATAATCAGAGTGGGATTCATTATGAATAGGAAAGTAGGGCAGAGAGTGAAGTACTGTGAACAGTTCAGTGATGGGGTTCTGCTCATAAGATCTGATAGCAAACCACCACCAGCTTCAGATATACATGCCAATGTTGCAAGCAGAAAATGTAGAAATATAAGAAGTATATGAGGATACTGAACTCGAAATTCAGCATGTAGAGGGAGATAAATCTCTAATAATAATGGGGGACTGGAATGAGGCTGTATCAAAAGGAACAGCAGAAAGGGCTATGCGACAATATGGGCTTGGAAGTGGGAATGAGAGAGGAGAAAGGCTACTTGATTACTACAATGAATTTCGGTTGGTAATACCAAATACTCTGTTCAAGAACTGCAAATGGGAGATATATAGTTGGAAAACACCTGGAGACAAGGGAAGATTCCAGTTGGATTGCATCACGGTTATGCAGATAATCTTAAATCAGATACTGGATTGTAAGGCGTGCCCAAGTAGTGATGAAGAATAGGTTTGAATTAAAGAGCATCATCTGGAAGTGTGGAACTGAAATAGTAGCAATGATGAGACCTATATGAAGTTCATATATGGATACTGTGGTAGGAAATGCTAGAGTAGGCAGTTTCAGTCTCCTAAAAAGGACAATCACACATTGGTACAAAGAGAGTAAGTTTTGAAGAAACCTTGAATACCAAAGGAAATACTTCCACTGATTGACGAAAGAAGGGAGTACAGAAATAAGTCACTTCTGAATGAAATAAATAGGAAGTCCAGGGAAGCTAAGGTGAAATGGCTCCAGGAAAAATGTGAAGAAACCAAAAAAGAAATGGCCATCAGAAGAACTGATTCAACATATAAAAAAGTCAAAACAATCTTCAGTGAAATTAAAAGCAAGGTTGTCAAAATTAACAGTGCAATGGGAATTCCATTGTTAAATGTAGAGGAGAGAATGGATGGGTGGAAAAAGTGCGTTGAAGACCCCTGTGAGGCGAAGGACTTGTCTGACAATAAACTGGAGTTTATAAGGAAGACATAGGGGATCCTGAATTAGACACAGAATTTAAAAGATCTCTGAATGACTTGAGATCAAATACAACAAGGGATATGTGCCACTCCATCAGAAGATCTAAAATCATTGGGGGAAATGGCAACCAAATAGCTTTTCAAGTTGATGAGTAGCATGCATGAGACTGGAGATGCATCACCAGACTTTCAGAAATATGTCATCCACACAATTCATTAGACAGAAGGAGTAGCTAAGTGTGAGAATTATTGCACAGTCAGCTTAACATCTCACACATCGAAGCTGCTGACAAGAAAAATATACAGAAAAATGGAAATGAAAATTGCAGCTCTGTTAGCTGATGATCAGTTTGGCTTTATGAAAGAGAAAGGCACTAGAGAAGCAGTTCTAACATTGCACTTGATAATGGAAGCTAGATTTAAGAAAAATCAGGGCATGCTCATAGGATCTCTCAACCTAGAAAAAGCCTTCAACAATGTGAAATGGTGTAAGATGTTCAAAATCTTGAGAAAAATAGAAGTAAGCTAAAGGGAAAGATGGGTAACAGAATATGTGCAAACACCAATAGGGAACAATAAAATTTGGAAGACCAAGAATGAAATACACAAATTAAAAAGGTTGTAAGCGAGGATGCACTCTTTTGGCCATGATGTTCAATTTATACATGAAAGAAGCTATGTGGAAATAAACAAAAGGTTGAAAGGTGGTATAAAAATTCAAAGTGAAAGGAGACCAATGATAAGACATGACACTATGATACTCGGTGAAAGTGAAGAAGAATTGCAGAATAGCAAGCTACTTAATATCAGCATTGGTGATCATGAATTTGATAAAGTTAAGGAAGTCTACTACCATGAAAGCAAAACAAGTCATGATGGTCAAAGCAAGGAGAACATGAAAAGTGGACTATCATTGGCAAAGAGGGCATTCTTGGCCAAGAGAAGTCTACTAGTATCAAAAATAAGCACTAATTTGTAGAAGAATTTGCTGAAAATGTGTGTTTGGAGCACAGAATCGTACTGTAGTGAACAGTGGGAAAATCGGAACTGAAGAGAATATAAGCTTTTAAGGTGTGGTAATACACAAGAACAGTGAAAATAAAGTAGACTGGTAAGACATGAAGGTTCTCCACAGAATTGGCAAAGTAAATAACACATGGAAAACACTAGCAAGATGAAAAGACAGGATGATAGGGCATGTGTTAAGACATCAGGGAATAACAACCATGGTACTAGAGGGTAAAAAAGTGTAGGAGAAGGTAGAGATTGGAATACATCCACAAAATTCTTAAAACAGCGTTCACAATTGTCAAATTATGCCTTTTGCAAAATTCTACTAGACAGCTTCCTTTTCAGTCCTTCTCCCAGTCCATGTTCTCCTTTTATAATTCCTTTCCTTCCTTTTCCTGTCAATTGCTAGTCCTCCATCACAATTAAATTTTTGTTTATCTTAACATACTGAATTATTTATCTCATCATGGATTCTTTCAACGTCTATGGGAGCAGGTGGGCTACAAATTTTTACTACTTTGGTGAGTGTTAAATTTGTGTATATCTTCGCTATTATAATGCATTGACTATGCTAGTTATAGTTTACCATCCACATTCACACTTCCTTATTCATTGCTAAACCTGTTCTTGTATTTCCCCTATTTGATTTTACATGGACAATCCTCTACTCTAGAATGAAGAGGAGATATACTGGCAGAAGTAAAGCTGTGAGGGCAGGTCATAACACATTTCTAACAGTATCTCACCTCTTCATTCTGGAGTGGAGGATTGTCCATGGGTAGCTCAGTTGGTAGAGCACTTGCACATGAAAGGCCAAGACCCCAAGTTTGACTCTCGATCCATCACATAGTTTTAATTTGCCAGGAAGTTTCAAACCTATACTCACCTGAACAGATATATTCATGGTACAGGCACACAGCTCTTACAATGGAATGCATTACCTTTTTTCTGAAGTTTACCAGAGAATAATCAAATTTTATACATAACTAGCCTTTTCCCCATGGCTTCATCCACTTTTTGCATTCAATTCATGTATGAACACATCTCCTCCTCGCTCTTTCTGGATGCATTTCATCCTCCCACATCCATCTATCTCCTCCTCCCCTCCAATTGCTGTTCCCTCTACAACTGATTCATACCTTGTACTTGTAATCAACTGAAGAACAGGCTACTAGTACTAGTGAAGCCAGAAAAATCAACCTATATAGGCTAACTTAAGTACAGGATACAAATTTTACATTTGTCACTCTTTTTGCTTTCACTCATATTAGTATTCTTTTTTTCAACTGAACTATATAGGTGAATTGAAGTACAGGGTACAAATTTTACGTTTGTCACTTTTTTATCTTCGCTAGTACTAGTATCCTATTTTTCAGTTGACTTATATATGTCAGCTAAAGTGCAGTGTATAAATATTACATTTGTCCCGTTTTTGCCTTTGCTAGTGCAAATGTTCTGTTCTTCAATTGAACTATGTAGGTCAGCTGAAGTATGGAATACTAGCCCCACTTTTCTACAGTGAAAAATGTGATATATGTAATACATTTACATTTGAAATATGAATGTACGTGGTATATCCTTACTGACAATGTCAGTATGGAAACAGGGATTAGTGATCCAGAATGAAATTTTCACTCTGCAGCAGAGTGTGCACTGGTATGAAACTTCCTGGCAGATTAAAACTGTGTGCCAGACCGAGACTCAAACTCGGGACCTTTGCCTTTCGCGGGCAAGTGCTCTATCCCCCAGCCATAGTAATAAGCATACCTGGTGTAGAGAAACAACTGAAAGATTTGAAAGCAAATAAATCACCAGGTCCGCATGTAATCCCTGTTCGATTTTACCAAGAGTACTCTACAGCACTGGCCCCTTCCCCAGCTTACAGTTATCATGAATATCTTGCCCAGCACAAGTCTCAAGTGACTAGGAAAAAATGCAGGTGATTCGAGTATATAAGAAGGATAAAAGAACGGACCCAAAAAATTACAGACCAATACCCATAACATCTCTTTCCTGCAGTATCCTTAACCATATTCTCAGTTCCAATACAATAAATTTTCTTGAGGCTGAGGAGCTGTCCACAGATCAGCATGGTTTTAGAAAGCATCGTGCATGTGAAACTCAGCTTGCCCTTCTCTCATGTGATAAAGTGAAAACTATGGATGAAGGGCAACAGGGGGATTCCATATCTCTAAATTTCCAGAAAGCATTTGGCATAGTGCCCCATTGCAGGCTATTAATGAAAGTACGAGTATACAGAATAAGCTTACAAATATGTAAGTGGCTTGAAGACTTCTTAAATAATAGAATCCGGTATGTTGTCCTAGATGGCAAGCATTCATCAGAGAGAAGGGTATCATGAGAAGTGTCCCAAGGAAATGTGAGAGGACTGTTGATGATGATGTTTGGTTTGTGGGGCGCTCAACTGCGTGGTTATCAGCGCCCGTACAATTTCCCAATCTTTGCTCAGTCCAATTTCGCCACTTTCCTGGGTGATAATGAAATGATGAGGACAACACAAACACCCAGTCATCTCGAGGCAGGTGAAAATCCCTGGCCCCGCCGGGAATCGAACCCGGGACCCCGTGCTCGGGAAGCGAGAACGCTACCGCGAGACCACGAGCGGCGGACGAGAGAGAGGACTGTTGCTGTTCCCTATATACATAAATGATTTGGCAGATAGGGTGTGCAGTAATCTACGGTAGTTTACTGATAATGCCATGATGTACGGTAAGCTGTTGAAGTTGAGTGACTGTAGGAAGGTACAAGATGACTTACAGAAAATTTTCAGTTGGTGTGATGAATGGCAGCTAGCCCTAAATGTGGAAAAATGTCAGTTAATGCGGATGAGTAGTAAGATCAAACCTGTAATGTTTGGATACAGTATTACTAATGTTCTGCTTAACATAGTCAAGTCATCTAAATATCTGTGCATAATGTTGCAAGGTGATATGATAAGGAACGAGCATGTGAGAAACGTGGTAGGGAAGGCGAATGGTCAACTTCAGTTTATTGGGAGAATTTTAGGAAAGGGTGGTTCATCTGTGTAGCATGATGGTGCAACCTATTCTTGAGTACTGTTCTAGTGTTTGGGATCTGAACCAGGTCGGACTGAAGGAAGACATCGAAGGAATTCAGAGGTGGGCTGCTAGATTTGTTACCGGTAGGTTCAAACAACAAGTAAACATTACAGAGATGCTTCAAGAACTCAAATGGGAATCCCTGAAGAAAAGGTGATGTTCTTTTTGAGAAACACTATTAAGAAAATTTAGAGAACTGGCATTTGAAGTTGACTGTTGAACAATTTTACTGTCGCCAGTATACATTGCGCCTAAGGCCCACAGAGATAAGATACAATAAATTAGGGCTCATACCGAGGGATATAGATAGTTATTTTTCCCTCACTCTATTTGTGAGTGGAACAGGAAAGGAAATGGTTAGACATCATGGTTATGGAGTAACAGCGATTAATATAAATTAACTTAGTATTAAGAAAAGTCTTAATTGCGTTTTTTATTTATTTAGTACTGACCGGTTTCAGCCCATCACAGGGGCCATCCTCAGGGCGAACATATGGTCAACTGCTGGTGGCGTCACATCTACCAAGGTGTGGCCCTGAAGATGGCCCCTGTGATGGGCTGAAACCGGTCAGTACTAAATAAATAAAAAACACAATTAAAACTGTTTTCTTAATACTAAGGAAAGGAAATAAGTAATGGTACAGGGTACTCTCCGCCATGCACTGCTCGGTGGCTTGCAGAGTATCGATGTAGATGTTGATATGACCATGATTTGTTTTCTCTGTGCTACAATTGTTTGTTTCTCAACATTCGTCTATGCTTTTAAATCTTTGCAATGCATCATCTTTGGTAACTTTTGATGTCATTCGTCAAAGCCGATGGGTTGTATCCCATTCTTCAGTATTACCAAGAATTCTCATCATATAGCTGGAGCACTGCCTGCTTGGTCAGCTATAGCTACAGCAATTCCATCAACAACTGACATGGGAATGGGCCACCTCCCTCTACCTGCTGCACCACCTATTTCACCTGTTCTTCAAATTTTTTGATCACATTCCTTAGCCCATTTATTGACATGAAACTCTTTGTATCTCTTTCTACTGATGGTATTCCCATAATGCAGCACTGCTGTTGTTGCCATTCTAATAATACAACTTTACCAGCAGTGCACTGTCTTTTTTTCTCAATAGCCATTGGGTTTTGTATGGACAGTTTCAACCATCTTAACCCTTTACACCAACAGTCGTTTTACAAAAGAAATGAACATGTGTTGCCTAACAACAAACAACATACTGACATCAAAACAGGGAACACTTCACATTCTCACTGCTTACATCTCCATATTTCCACCTGGTTGCCAAAATTGGAACTATTATTATTTCTTTCAACGTGCTCCAGAGCGCACCGATTAATGAACATACCTACAATGTGTCACATCCTGCAATGTATACAGCCTGCACAGCAGCACTCAGAACACCATCAATTTAATTATAAGCACTAGGCATGTGACACATGAATAAACTGCCTCTGACTAGTGGAATGTAGTAATATGAAGTCTGTTACAGTATCTCTACAGTTTAAAACTGAATGGAGAATCAGCATGACAATGAGGGTCTTCTATTTCCACAGACAAACCTTAAGCTCTTATTGTGACTACATGGGAATAACTGTCAAGAAGGTAACATCCAGCAATGTTTTGTTGAGTTGGAAACTGGTACCAATGTTCACACATCAGAATTTTTTGAAATCATACACTACCATTTGACTGTATATTATTGTATTTTTCTTCAGTACACTTCTCCCCATGAACCATAGACCTTGCCGTTGGTGGGGAGGCTCGCGTGCCTCAGCGATACAGATAACCATACCGTTGGCGCAACCACAATGGAGGGGTATCTGTTGAGAGGCCAGACAAACGTATGGTTCCTGAAGAGGGGCAGCAGCCTTTTCAGTAGTTGCAGGGACAACAGTCTGGATGATTGACTGATCTGGCCTTGTAACACTAACCAAAACGGCCTTGCTGTGCTGGTACTGTGAACGGCTGAAGGCAAGGGGAAACTACGGCCGTAATTTTTCCCGAGGGCATGCAGCTCTACTGTATGGATAAATGATGATAGCGTCCTCTTGGGTAAAGTATTCCAGAGGTAAAATAGTCCCCCATTCGGATCTCCGGGCGGGGACTACTCAGGAGGATGTCGTTATCAGGAGAAAGAAAACTGGCGATCTATGGATCGAAGCATAGAATGTCAGATCCCTGAATCGGGCAGGTAGGTTAGAAAATTTAAAAAGGGAAATGGATAGGTTAAAGTTGGATATAGTAGGAATTAGTGAAGTTCAGTGGCACGAGGAACAAGACTTTGAGTCAGGTGAATACAGGGTTATAAATACAAAATCAAATAGGGGTAATGCAGGAGTAGGTTTAATAATGAATAAAACAATAGGAATGTGGGTAAGCTGCTACAAACAGCACAGCGAATGCATTGTTGTGGCCAAGATAGACACAAAGTCCACGCCTACGACAGTAGTACAAGTCTATATGCCAACTAGCTCTGCAGATGATGAAGAAATTGAAGAAATGTGTGATGAAATAAAAGAAATTATTCAGATAGTGAAGGGAGACGGAAATTTAATAGTCATGGGTGACTGGAATTCGGTAGTAGGAAAAGGGAGAGAAGGAAACGTAGTAGGTGAATAGGGATTGGGGGTAAGAATGAAAGGGGAAGCCGCCTGGTGGAATTTTGCACAGGGCATAACTTAATCATAGCTAACACTTGGTTCAAGAATCATAAAAGAAGGTTGTATACATGGAAGAAGCCTGCAGATACTAAAAGATATCAGATAGATTATATAATGGTAAGACAGAGATTTAGGAACCAGGCTTTAAATTGTAAGACATTTCCAGGGGCAGATGTGGACTCTGACCACAATCTATTGGTTATGAACTGTAGATTAAAACTGAAGAAACTGCAAAAAGGTGGGAATTTAAGGAGGTGGGACCTGGATAAACCTGACTAACCAGAGGTTGTACAGAGTTTCAGGGAGAGCATAAGGGAACAATTGACAAGAGTGGGGGAAAGAAATACAGTAAAAGAAGAATGGGTAGCTTTGAGGGATGAAGTAGTGAAGGCAGCAGAGTATCAAGTAGGTAAACAGACAAGGACTAGTAGAAATCCTTGGGTGACAGAAGAAATATTGAATTTAATTGATGAAAGGAGAAAATATAAAAATGCAGTAAACGAAGCAGGCAAAAAGGAATACAAACGTCTCAAAAATGAGATCGACAGGAAGTGCAAAATGGCAAAGCAGGCATGGGTAGAGGACAAATGTAAGGATGTAGAGGCTTATCTCACTAGGGGTAAGACAGATACTGCCTACAGGAAAATTAAAGAGACCTTTGGAGAAAAGAGAACGACTTGTATGAATATCAAGAGCTCAGATGAGAACCCAGTTCTAAGCAAAGAAGGGAAAGCAGAAAGGTGGAAGGAGTATATAGAGGGTCTATACAAGGGCGATGTACTTGAGGGCAATGTTATAGAAATGGAAGAGGATGTAGATGAAGATGAAGTGGGAGATATGATACTGCGTGAAGAGTTTGATAGAGCACTGAAAGACCTAAGTCGAAACAAGGCCCCGGGAGTAGACAACATTCCATCAGAACTACTGACAGCCTCAGGATAGCCAGTCCTGACAAAACTCTACCATCTGGTCAGCAAAATGTACGAGACAGGCAAAATACCCTCAGATTTCAAGAAGAATATAATAATTCCAATCACAAAGAAAGCAGGCGTTGACAGATGTGAAAATTACTGAACTATCATTGTAATAAGTCACGGCTGCAAAATACTAATGCAAATTCTTTATAGACAAATGGAAAAACTGGTAGAAGCCAACCTTGGGGAAGATCAGTTTGGATTTCGTAGAAATATGGGAACACGTGAGGCCATACTGACCCTATGACTTATTTTAGAAGCTAGATTAAGAAAAGGTAAACCTACATTTCTAGCATTTGTAGACTTAGAGAAAGCTTTTGACAATGTTGGCTGGAATACTCTCTTTCAAATTCTGAAGGTGGCAGGGGTAAAATACAGGGAGCAAAAGGCTATTTACAATTTGTACAGAAACCAGATGGCAGTTATAGGAGTCGAGGGACATGAAAGGGAAGCAGTGGTTGGGAAAGGAGTGAGACAGGGTTGTAGCCTCTCCCCGATGTTGTTCAATCTGTATACTGAGCAAGCAGTAAAGGAAACAAAACAAAATTTCGGAATAGGTATTAAAATCCATGGAGAAGAAATAAAAACGTTGAAGTTTGGCGATGACATTGTAATTCTGTCAGACACAGCAAAGGACTTGGAAGAGCAGTTGAGCGGAATGGACAGTGTCTTGAAAGGAGGATGTAAGATGAACATCAACAAAAGCAAAACGAGGATAATGGAATGTAGTCGAATTAAGTCGGGTGATGCTGAAAGAATTAGATTAGAAAATGAGACACTTAAAGTAGTAAAGGAGTTTTACTATTTGGGGAGCAAAATAATTGATGATGGTCGAAGTAGAGAGGATATAAAATGTAGACTGGCAATGGCAAGGAAAGCGTTTCTGAAAAAGAGAAATTTGTTAACATCGAGTATAGATTTAAGTGTCAGGAAGTCGTTTCTGAAAGTGTATGTATGGAGTGTAGCCATGTATGGAAGTGAAATATGGACAATAACTAGTTTGGACAAGAAGAGAATAGAAGCTTTCAAAATGTGGTGCTACAGAAGAATGCTGAAGATTAGATGGGTAGATCACATAACTAATGAGGAGGTACCGAAGAGGATTGGGGAGAAGAGGAGTTTGTGTCACAACTTGACTAGAAGAAGGGATCAGTTGGTAGGACATGTTCTGAGGCATCAAGGGATTATCAATTTAGTATTGGAGGGCAGTGTGGATGGTAAAAATCATAGAGGGATACCATGAGATGAATACACTAAGCAGATTCAGAGGGATGTAGGCTGCAGTACATACTGGGAGATGAAGAAGCTTGCACAGGATAGAGTAGCGTGGAGAGCTGCATCAAATCAGTCTCAGGACTGAAGACCACATCAACAACAACTTCAGTACAATCTAAGTTTCAGATTTTATGTCATTATTGAGTACAATACTGTAGGCTCTTAGACCATTAACACGTCATATCTGGTATAGTCAGCCCAAAGCAGGTAAACAAGACTAGCACATGCCTTTAAGAGGTAACTATTCCACGATGTTGGATGGGACCCTTTCCACAGTTCAACGAGTAAGCAACAGAGAAGAGATTGAGGACACAATTTTGGCTCTGTCTCATAAAGATTTGCATCCACATTGACAGCAAAACTGTGCAAAAAAAACCATCACGCCTTAGAAATGGAATAAGTTCCCATAAATGGTACGATAATGTATCAAACCAAAGTTGTACACTGAGGTGATGAGAGTCATGGGTTACCTCCCAATACTGTCGGACCTCCTTATGCCTGGTGTAGTGCAACAAATTGAGATGGTATGGACTCAACAATTTATTGGAAGTCCCCTGCAGGCATACTGAACCCTGCTACTTCTATAGCCGTTCATAATTGCAAAAGTGTTGCTGGTGCAGGATTTTGTATGCAAACTGACCTCTAAATTATGTCTGATAAATGCTTGATGGGATTAATGTTGGGCAATCTGGTTGGCCAAATCATTTGCTCAAGTTGTCCAGAACGTTCTTCAAACCAATCATGAACAACTGTGGCCCAGTGATATGGGGCCTTGTCATCCATAAAACTTCCATCATTATTTGGGAACATGAAGTCCATGAATGGCTGCAAATGGTCTCTGAATAGCCAAACATAACCATTTCTAATCAACAGTTGGTTCAGATGGATCATAGGGCCCAGTCCACTCCTGTTAAACACAGCCCACACCATCATGGAGCCACCACCAGCTTCCACAGCAACTTGTTGAGAACTTGTGCCTATGGCTCTGTGGGGTCTGCATCGCACTCAAACCTAACATCAGGCCTTACCAAATGAAATTGGTACTCATCTGATCAGGTCACAGTTTTCCATTTGTGTAAGGTCCAAACAATATGGTCACAAGTTCAGGAGAGGTGCTGCAGGTGATGTCATGCTGTTAGCAAAGGCACTCACATCAGTCGTCTGCTGCCATAGCCCATTAACGCCAAATTTTGCTGGACTGTCCTAATGGATACATTCATCATACACCCCACAGCGTTGCTTGTCTGTTAAGACTGAGAACTCTATGCAAGCGCCTCTACTCTCAGCTGTTAAGTGATTGCCATCGGCCACTGCATTGCCTGTAGTGAGAGGTAATACACGAAGTTTGGTATATTCGGCATGCTCTTGACACTATGGATCTCGGAATATTGAATTCCCTCATAATTTCCTAAATAGAATGCCCTATGTGTCTAGTGCCAAGCACATTATGCATTTAAAGTCTGAATTTCTTTGTGTGGCCATAATCATGTTGGAAACCTCAGATGAATCACATGAGTACAAATGACAACTCTGCCAATGCAGTGTCCTTTTATACCTTGTGTATGCAATACTACCGCCTCTTTTATGTGCATATCATTATTCCATGACTTTTGTCTCCTCAATGTATACTGATTGCTAAAGGCATTGAAGTTCCTGTCACATTCATAAATAATGAGAACTACATAGTTTAGTGAAATTACAGCCAATCATTGCTAAAAATGCATCAGAATTCTATATCAAATAAAAAGTCTGTACCCAGATTCCAGAAGGGGTCAAGTGTCCCCTCTAGTGGACATCTATGCTAATAGTAACCTATTAATGCTGTTAAGGCACTTTGGAGGCACCTCTGCACGTATTACTGGTGTTACAGTACTTACTTAAACAGTTTTCTGCAACTCAGCTCATTGGTGGGCACCCTCCTATTGAAGTCGGCAGTTCAACAACAGTACTTTCTCAGCACTGTGGATCAAATTTAAATACAATTGTAAATTCTGTTTTCACAGTAGTAAAAAAATTTACTCATTTGGCTACTTGTAGAAATTAGCTTCCTCTCCCATAAAAGTTTTGCCTAGATTTTATAGTGCACGTGTATACATTGGGCACATAGTTCTCTTGATCACTAAATCGAAAATTGGAGAGGGGTGTTCCAGTTTTTGTAAAACTTATATTGCCAGCTTTGTGGGGTTTACAGGCAGAGAAGAACAAGCACATAGACTTCCATGAGGAGAGTAACATTATGGGGAGGGGAGGCAATAGTACTGATAACATATGTTTTGTGACTATCATCTGCTGTGGTACAAAATGTCACATGGAAGTACAGTCATGATACAATAACCTTCCATAATAAGTGATTCACATAATAGGTAGAACAAACTGTTGACACACTTAATGAAAGATCTGTGACAATGAGTCTGTTTAATCATTTTTTTTCAATAGTGTGGGTTCCTGTAGTCATGTCCTAGTTCATGAACCATGGGCCATGTATGAGTGGCCAAGTAAGTGGTCCCAACAGTCGGGATACCAGTTACTTTGGAATAAGGCTGGGCATCTCTGACATATTCTGAGTCGCGGTCACCTTTGTGCTCATACGGCAAAGACTACCAAATTCACCGGTTAGTCCCTCAGCCATTAGGGGTAAAACCCAATGGGACTCGGGGCAAGTAAGGCTAGCAACCTGCTTCCCTGGTACTTTAAATATGATGGTGGCAACAATCAGAGCAAAATGCCTCCGACCTTTGGAGGTGACGGAGTCCCACCTCTAACTGACAAACCAGGGACTCCTAAGATACGACTTGGCAAACAAATGGTAATGAGATGGGGAGCTATTAATATCAATGGGGGCTACTCTGGGAAGAAGGTAGAGCTGGCAGAGGCTGCAAGTAAGATGGGGCTGGACGTTTTAGCTGTTAGTGACATTCGGGTAAGGGGTGAGAAAGAAGAGGAAGTGGGAGAATACAAGGTCTACCTGTCAGGAGTCAAAGCAGAAATAGCACAATGGGGTGTAGGGCTTTACATCAGGAAAGAAATGGAACCCAGCGTAGTTGCAATAAGGTATGTAAACGAACGACTGATGTGGATAGATTTAACAGTGTCTAGCAAGAAAATTAGGATTGTGTCAGTATATTCGCATTGTGAAGGGATGGATAGTTTTTATGAGGCACTCAGTGATGTAGTTGTCAGAGTAAAGGACAAGGACAGTGTTCTGCTCATGGGTGATTTTAATGCCAGGATTGGAAATCGAACAGAAGGGTATGAAAAGGTTATGGGTAAATTTGGAGAGGATATGGAGGCCAACAGGAACGGGAAACAACTCTTGGATTTCTGTGCCAGTATGGGCTTAGTAATCACAAACTCCTTTTTTAAACATAAGAACATTCACCGGTATACCTGGGAAGGCAGGGGAACCAGATCTGTCATTGACTATATAATAACAGATCAGGAATTCAGGAAGGCTGTGAGGGACACACGTGTATTCAGGGGATTCTTTGATGACACTGATCATTATTTAATCTGCAGTGAAATTGGGATTGTGAGGCCGAAAGTGCAGGAGGTCAGGTCCATATGTAGGAGGATAAGAGTGGAGAAACTTCAGGATAAGGAAATCAGACACAAGTACATAACAGCGAACTCAGAAAGGTACCAGTTAGTTGAATGTAGTCAATTACAGTCATTGGAAAAGGAATGGACAAGGTACAGGGACACAGTACTAGAAGTGGCTAAAGAATGTCTTGGAACAGTAGTGTGTAAAAGTAGGATGAAGCAAACAGCTTGGTGGAATGATACAGTCAAGGCAGCCTGTAAAAGGAAAAAGAAGGCGTATCAAAAATGGCTACATACCAGAACCCAGGTAGACAGAGAAAGTTATGTTGAAGAAAGAAACAAAGCCAAACAGATAATTGCAGCATCCAAGAAGAAATCGTGGGAAGACTTTGGAAACAGGTTGGAGACTATGGGTCAAGCTGCTGGAAAACCATTCTGGAGTGTAATTAGCAGTCTTCGAAAGGGAGGTAAGAAGGAAATGACAAGTATTTTGGACAGGTCAGGAAAACTGCTGGTGAATCCTGTGGATGCCTTGGACAGATGGAGGAAATATTTTGAAGAGTTGCTCAATGTAGGTGAAAATGCGATCATTAATGTTTCAGATTTCGAGGTAGAATGGGATAGGAATGATGATGGAAGTAGGCTCACATTTGAGGAAGTGGAAAAAATGGTCAATAGATTGCAGTGCAATAAAGCTGCTGGGGTGGATGAAATTAAGTCAGAACTCATCAAATACAGTGGAATGTCAGGTCTTAAATGGCTACACAGGATAATTGAAATGGCCTGGGAGTTGGGACAGGTTCCATCAGACTGGACAAAAGCAGTAATCACACCAATCTTTAAACATGGAAACAGAAAAGAGTGTAACAACTACAGAGGTATCTCTTTAATCAGCGTTGTGGGTAAAGTCTTCTCAGGTATTGTTGAAAGGAAAGTGCGAGTATTAGTTGAGGACCAATTGGATGAAAATCAGTGTGAGTTTAGGCCTCTTAGAGGTTGTCAGGACCAGATCTTTAGCTTACGGCAAATAATGGAAAAGTGTTATGAGTGGAACAGGGAATTGTATCTATGCTTTATAGATCTAGAAAAGGCATATGACCAGGTTCCTAGGAGGAAGTTATTGTCTGTTCTACAAGATTATGGAATAGGAGGCAAACTTTTGCAAGCAATTAAAGGTCTTTACATGGATAGTCAGGCAGCAGTTAGAGTTGACGGTAAATTGAGTTCATGGTTCAGAGTAGTTTCAGGGGTAAGACAAGGCTGCAACCTGTCTCCACTGTTGTTCATATTATTTATGGATCATATGTTGAAAACAATAGACTGGCTGGGTGAGATTAAGATATGTGAACACAAAATAAGCAGTCTTGCATATGCGGATGACTTAGTTGTGATGGCAGATTTGATTGAAAGTTTGCAAAGTAATATTTCAGAGCTAGATCTGAAATGTAAGGACTATGGTATGAAGATTAGCATCTCCAAAACGAAAGTAATGTCAGTGGGAAAGAAATATAAACGGATTGAGTGCCAAATAGGAGGAACAAAGTTAGAACAGGTGGACGGTTTCAAGTACTTAGGATGCATATTCTCACAGGATGGCAACATAGTGAAAGAACTGGAAGCGAGGTGTAGCAAAGCTAATGCAGTGAGTGCTCAGCTACGATCTACTCTCTTCTGCAAGAAGGAAGTCAGTACCAAGACTAAGTTATCTGTGCACCGTTCAATCTTTCGACCAACTTTGTTGTATGGGAGCGAAAGCTGGGTGGATTCAGGTTACCTTATCAACAAGGTTGAGGTTACGGATATGAAAGTAGCTAGGATGATTGCAGGTACTAGTAGATGGGAACAATGGCAGGAGGGTGGCCACAATGAGGAAATCAAAGAAAAACTGGGAATGAACTCTATAGATGTAGCAGTCAGGGCGAACAGGCTTAGATGGTGGGGTCATGTTACATGCATGGGAGAAGCAAGGTTACCCAAGAGACTCATGGATTCAGCAGTAGAGGGTAGGAGGAGTCGGGGCAGACCGAGGAGAAGGTACCTGGATTCGGTTAAGAATGATTTTGAAGTAACACATTTAACATCAGAAGAGGCACCAATGTTAGCACTGAATAGGGGATCATGGAGGAACTGTATAAGGGGGGCTATGCTCCAGACTGAATGCTGAAAGGCATAATCAGTCTTAAATGATGATGATGATGATGATGATGATGATTGTAATACGTGGATAAGCTACTAAGAACAGCATAGTGAATACATTACTGTATCCAAGATAGAAATGAAGCCCACACCTACTACATTAGTACAAGTTTATATGCCAACTAGTTCCGCAGATGATGAAGAGATTGAAGAAATGTATGATGAGATAGAATAAAATATTGAGAGAGTTAACTTTTACTTTTTACTTTACACGTGGCTAAGGCCTTATCGACCATACACCTGCTCTACGAGCCTCTTCCAATTATTTCTATCCAGGGAAATTGTTGTCCAATCAGAGTTGATGCCCATCCTAGCTGCATCTTCCTGGATATTCTCCATCCACCTAATTCGAGGTCTTCCTCTTCTTCTCTTTCCTTCTAATTTCTTAGTGGATGCTATTTTGGGTAGTCTGTTCTCCGGCATCCTTGCTACATGACCAGCCCAGTTCAGTCTTCTCTTCTTTAACATTTCCACAATGGTACTATGTTTGTACAGCTCCCGTAGTTCTTCATTTTTCCTTATCCTCCACTCCATGACATTTTCATCGAAGATTGGTCCAAATATTTTTCTTAGTATTTTTCTTTCAAATATCAACAGTTTTTCTTCATCTTTTTTCCTGAATGTAATAGCTTCACATCCATATAATGCTACTGGTACAATAGTTGAGATAGTTAAGGGAGACGAAAATTTAATAGACATGGGGGACTGGAATTCGGTAGTAGGAAAAGGAAGAAAATGTAAAGTAGTAGGTGAACATGGAATGGGGGTTAGGAATAAGAGGAAGCCGCCTGGTAGAATTTTGAACAGAGCATAACTTAGTCACAGCTAACACTTGGTTTAGGAATCATGAAAGAAGCTTGTATACATGGAAGAGGCCTGGAGACAGTGGAAGGTTTCAGATAGATTATATAATAGCAACACAGAGATTTCAGAACCAGATTTTAAATTTCCAGGGGCAGATGTGGACTCTGACCACAATTTATTGGTTACGAACTGCAGATTGAAAATGAAGACACTGTAAAAGGGTAGGAATTTAAGTAGATGGGGCCTGGATAAACTGAAAGAACCAGAGGTTCAGAGAGAGTATTAGGGAACGATTGACAAGAACAGGAGAAAGAAATACAGTAGAAGAAGAATGGGTAGCCTTGAGAGATGAAATAGTGAAGGCAGCAGAGGATCAAGTAGATAAAAAGAAGAGGCTAGTAGAAATCCTTGGGTAACAGAAGACATGTTGAATTTAATTGATGAAAAGAGAAAATATAAAAATGCAATAAATCGAACATGTGAAAAGGAATACAAATGTCTCAAAAATGAGATCGACAGGAAGTGCAAAATGGCTAAGCAGGGACGGCTAGAGGCCAAATGTAAGGATGTGGAGGCTTATCTCACTAGGGGTAAGATAGATACCGCCTACAGGAAAATTAAAGAGACTTTTGAAGAAAAGAGAACCACTTGCATGAATACCAAGAGCTTTGATGGAAACCCAGTTCTAAGCAAAGAAGGGAAAGTAGAGAGGTGGAAGGAGTATATAGAGGGTCTATGCAAGGGCGATGTATGTGAGGGCAATATTATGGAAATGGAAGAGGATGTAAATGAAGATGAAATGGTACATACGATACTGCATGAAGAATCTGACAGAGCACTGAAAGACGTAAGTCTAAACAAAGCCTCGGGAGTAGACAACATTCCATTAGAACTACTGATAGCCTTGGGAGAGCCAGTCATGACAAAACTCTTTCATCTGGTGTGCGAGATGTATGAGACAGGCGCAATACCATCAGACTTCAAGAAGAATATAATAATAATTCCAATCCCAAAGAAAGCAGGTGTTTACAGGTGTGAAAGTTACCGAACTATCAGTTAGGAAGTCACGGTTGCAAAATACTACCACAAATTCTTTACCAACAAATGGAAAAACTTGTAGAAATTGACCTCAGGGAAGATTAGTTTGGGTTTCATAGAAACGTTAGAACACATGAGGCAATACTGACCCTACGACTTATCTTAGAAGATAGGTTAAGGAAAGGCAAATCTAAATTTCTAGCATTTGTAGACTTAGAGAAATCTTTTGACAATGTTGAGTGGAATACTCTCTTTCAAATTCTAAAGGTATCAGGGGTCAAATACAAGGAGTGAAAGGCTATTTACAATTTGTACAGAAACTAGATGGCAGTTGTAAGAGTCGAGGGCATGAAAGGAAAAAGTGCTTGGAATGGGAGTGAGACAGGGTTGTAGCCTATCCCCAATTTTATTAAATCTGTATATTGAGCAAGCAGTAAAGGAAACAAAAGAAATTTTGGAATAGGAATTAAAGTCCATGGAGAAGAAATAAAAACTTTGAGGTTTACCAACTACATTGTAATTCTGTCAGAGACTGCATAGGACCTGCAAGAGCAGCTGAACAGAATGGACATTGTCTTGAAAGGAGGATATAATATGAACATCAACAAAAGCAAAACAAGGATAATGGAATGTAGTCAAATTAAATCAGGTGATACTGAGGTGATGAAGACACTTAAAGTAGTAAATGGGTTTTGTTATTTGGGGAGCAAAATAACTGATGATCGTCAGAGCAGATAGGATATAAAATGTAGACTGGCTATGGCAAGGAAAGTGTTTCTGATGAAGAGAAATTTGTTAAATCAAGAATAGATTTAAGTGTCAGTAAGTCTTTTCTGGAAGTATTTGTATGGAGTGTAGCCATGTATGGATGTGAAACATGGACAATAAACAGTTTAGACATGAAGAAAATAGAAGCTTTTGAAAGAGGAGGTAATGAATAGAATTGGGGAGAATAGGAATTTGTGGCACAATTTGACAAGAAGAAGGGATCAGTTGGTAGGATATGTTCTGAGGCATCAAGGGATCACCAATTTAGTACTGGAGAGAAGTGTGGACAATGCCACCTCGCACCTAAGTTGTCTCTGGTACACCACCATGGCCTCTTCCACAATGTTGCAAGTTCTTTGCAATGATATTGCAACTTGTTTCCACTTCAATAGTGATTGTCAATCTGTTGCCTTATGGTGATTCCAATTCTGATTTGTTGTCATTAAATAACACACTTGCTATTTGGTACAAACACAGCTGTGGTTTATGTTAAAAGAGAGGGACGTTTTTTAAAAGTAATTATGAGCTTTTGGACATCGTTGTAACAATTTCTGAAGTTTCTGAGGTTTTTACAACAATTTTTTGAACATCCTACAGCTAAATAATCTCCCTTCTCTTGATAGTACAGTCAAATCATGAAAAATCTACAGTCTTAAGCCTTCCTAATTTTGGCAGCATTTAGGCAGCAATAATTGTGCCTTTCAAAATTATTGGAAGTATCGCAAATCGATCCTGATCTCCAGAATAGTTGTCAGCTACTCTAACCATTACACCATGTAGATAGCCAAGCAGTGATTGACACAGAAAATATAATTCCACTTCTGGACAAGTCAGACATAATGTAGAATGGTACATAAGTTGTGAATCATAACGTCAATTTTTAAAATACTCTCCGTGCTCTACATGATTCTTATTTTTCAGTCTTGTTTTGGCATCAGTTTACAACTACACAATTAATTTTGACACAAAAATTATAAATGGGCAGATTTACTTACTTATACATGGGTTCAATTGTTCTTTCCTGGGACTAGCATGAGAATTTATCTTCGACATTGTCATAAAACAGGAGCTTGCTTTTCAGAGTGACAAGGTTTCACTGATCTACAGACAGCACACTTGATCCACTCTCTTTCTTGCAAATGTGTGCTTCTGTGATATGTGCTAATTCTTTTATGATCTGTGAAAGATAGATCCACTGAAGACAAAATACTTGGAATTGTCAATATAAAGGTTGATAATTTATATACTTCACTGAACCCAGAAATTGGGTCATACTCAGTCATTAATGAAACCATCTCGTACACGTTCCTTGACTAGAACACAGTACAGTACAAAGCTAAATATTCTATGAAGTTCCCATAAATTGATAATAGGTTTTGTAAAAGATTGTCAGGAAATTTTAGTTCATAATTTTCATCATTCTGAAAATAAAACAGGTGAAAAAATTTCAGCTCACAGAAAGAGGAGAATTTTTTTTATGACCACTCTTAATGCGATCAGTTAGGTATTTCTATTTGCATATCAGTTTCATCTGAACACTGTCTCTTCACTCTCTGTTTGGAGTTGGTATCACAGTTTTGAATCACAGATGACTTCCACATCCTGCCAAATTGCAGCTGTTCTGAAATCTCCTTAATCTTCTTGGTGCCATGCATGACATCATAGTGTTTCATTTCCAGTAGTTATTTAAGACGTGTGTAACTGAACAGCTTAGAAAATAGTCCTAACAAGAAAACTGTTCAGAAAATCCAAAACAGAGTTCACCAATGCATCACTATCTGAATTGTCATTGTTATCAAGAAACTGTTAAAGAAATTTAACAATGCCCTACTCTGTGTTCTTCAAATGTGTGGACTAATTTGAATCAGATGATCTAACTTAATGGGGCTAGTGATGGCAACTTTCTCTGAACAAATTCCTGTAATGTACAAATACTTTTGGAAGATTTGGAAAAAGTGAAGAAAGACCACTCTGAGTTTGGGAAAATATTATACATTCTTTTATATTAGAGGTGCTTCGTTGAAAAACCAAATTTTGTATGTGGATGTAGCAGAGAGTGAAGACAGCCTTCAGATATTTTGACATACTAGTACTCAGCAGGCTATTAATATCCCTACTCATTACGTATGCTCCATCATAAATACAGCCAGACAACTTCTCTGTAGTGGAAAATTCTGCAACTATGCTTTCAACATGAGGAAACAAACCATTAGTGGTTCTGTCTGGTCTGACAACAGCAAAACCAATGAATATTTTGTTTTTATAGCTTTCATAAACATAAACCAAAACTATTGACATTTACAGTTTACACAATATGTCAGAAGTTGCATCAAGCATAATGTCTATGAAGTACGCTGATCTTATTTTCCAGTTCAGTGATTCTTATGCTTCAGAAATAGCTTTAATACTGCCATTTTGTATACTTATGGACGTTCCTCAAAGTACTGTAAATGTACTCAATGGTGCCTCTACCAAGGAGTTGTGGCAGACATCAATTACCACTGATTCAGCGAGCTTTAGATCTTGTTTTTGACTGTGTTTGTCTTCGCTTGATGTGCTTTATGTTCTGGTTATTGTGCCAAATACAGAGCAACATCTATCCAGAGACTCACGAAGGTTGATAGAAAATTCCACATAGGTGACCACTAATGCCATGAATATGCTTAAATTTATGCATCACTTGCTACCAGTTTTGCAGCAGCTCAAACAATGATTCAACCTCCAATATTCCTGAGAGTGCAGGACGTCACTACTGCAGAAATTACTTTCAATTGTGAAGCACAACATTTTTCCATAGATGCTACCAATACAATGAGAATGTTTTTGAATGATTTCGTGAAGCCTTCAGCTGCCATTTTCAAGTATTTTATGGATGATTTTTTGGTAACAGATTATACAGAGAATGCTCATTTCTCTAGAGTTTCTAGTGTTTCCTCCACCGAAACAGATGGCTGTAGCCTCCTTTGTCACACCACACCAGATGCAGCATACACTTGCGTTGACACCTGTTACTGCATTCTATGTTTGCCAGGAAGTTTCTTCTGCATGAGATTATGGCCCCTCTCTCCAGAGTTTCTACCTCACTCTACTACAGACCACTTGGTTGCAGCATTTCGCGGCCCAAATGCATGGTTCTCCTCAACCAGTTTAGGTCCCCTTGCAGTTGCTACTCACAATCCTGCCATCAACCTTCCCCCACACAGGTTTTGGCAGATGGATCTCATCTGTCAGTACATGATTGACATCCAAGATATCCGTGGTTCAGAAAATCTGACGGCTGATTATCTGCCACATGAAATGTTATTTTGTCTCCTATTAATTTTGACGAACAGCCTGCTAACAGAACAGTGATCTTGAACAGCACAACCTACTTCAGGACTCTTCAACTTCTCTACAGATAGTTTCTTGCAACCTACTGGGCTCGGATAGGCTGTTGATACGTATATGGGTGTTGGCAGGCCAATTGCTTATTATATTACAGGATGACACAATCAAACAGGCACTAAACCTGCTGCATCAGCAGGTTGAACCAGCTTGGACGATTGAGGAATCTGTCCCATGACAACCTCTTGAATCGAGTTCTCCACCATTGTGTGATAGTCCTTAACCAGCACATACTACCCTTCTGCCCGTGCACCAACCAGATCTTGCATGCACTGAGAATATGCCCATCTGTCACTCAGTCATTGTGTGTGATGATACCTCTGCCTTGCCTCACTCAGATTCTGTTTGTAACAATCTGCTGCCCGTGACATTACATCAATACAAATGCTGTCACCTGCTGTTCACACAGTGTGTTCTAGCGCTTCTCCCAATCCAAGCTACAATCCCCCCCCCCCCCCTTCAGCGCCCCCTATGACTACCACCGAGACCTGCTTTTCCATCAACACTTCTGGGTGCCCGTGCAATGAGCTTCCCTTACACGAGGCCACGCCCACTTCACATGTAACCATCCTGTGAGATGGATGCACCTAGAACAACAATGACACTTGGCACCAACAGGATGCTCAAAATGCATGTACTCCTCTTCGTGGCTCCTCTCACACTGCCATCTCCCATACTGGTCCAGTTCACAAGTGCAGGGCGACTGGTTTGTCCTTACTGGAGGGCAGGCTACACCTCTAGACCACCATGCATGAACCCCCTGGAATCCGTGAGAAATTATTCGGACCAGCCATGGCATGAGTGGTCAATCTACCTAGCACAATCAACAAACATCCATCAAGTGGCCCACAACACCTCTGTATTCAACATTGCCCACTTCCTCTCCCCAGTGCTCTGCACTCTGGCAGGGGTGTGACCTCTGTGGCGACCATCAATTGCCAATAACACTAGAACAAGGACTGCTCTATCTTCGGACTCAGTGAGTCTGTCTTTTTCACTCAATGTGCTTAATTTTCTGGTTATTGTGTGTGAATAAAGAGTGCTCGATCTTCATTGTTGGTTATTTCTATCCGGAAACTAGTCAATGTCAACAGAAAATTCAACAAGGTCATAGTTTTTCAAAACATTTAGTACCTCCAGGTAATTTCCTCTATCAACAGAAGCATCTGACTCATTATGTCCCCAAAATGGAAGCTCTTGTTTAGCTAAATAACACACTGCATCAACGAGTATTTTCCAAATTTCCCTGTTCCTTTTAACTTGTTCATTATGTTGGTTTATATTACTTCAGTGTTGCTCATTTAGTACGATGTCAGTTCTGACCACCTCAAACATTAACAGCAAAAATTGACTTAAAGTGATTTTAAACGTCTTTGTTGATTTAAGTCTGAAAAACTGTGTTGACTCAATGCAATTTTTCTCTGGAAAACAGTAAACATGACCAGCAGAAAAGTTTATTCGAATCATGAAAACCCACCAATCAACAACACTTTCATATTGTGAAAAACGATAATGCATTATGGCCTTGAACTACAAATAGATTAGATAATGGTGACTTCTGCCTCCCTTATCTAACTACTTCCAGTTTTTCTTAAAGTGTTGTCATGGCAAATGGTTTTTCTAGCAAATGTTTTACTTTCACATACTTCCATTGCCAGTTTTGAACTGGTACAAAGGCAATAAAACCTACTGTAGTTTTTGACATGAAATAAGACACCTCACTGTATCTCAGACTCTTAAAAAATCTTCAGTTAAATACAAAAACCATAGACACTTACAAGAATATATCTAGAATACCAACACTAATGTGTGAAAGCATCCTTTCCAGTCAAAACAAGGGAGCTTTCACTGCACACCGTCAATAACATTAAGTCGCATCCCCTCCACAAAACTGAACGTGTGAGCACCCTTCCGCCTGCCTGTCTCCTCCTGCCCACATTTTCTCTCTGATGTGTGCGGACTTGCCACTGAATGACTCCTCCTTCCACAATGCTCAGCTTATCTGCCAGCAGACAACATTTCCTCTGTTTCCAAAGTCTGATCCCAAGAGAGCTGTCACTTGAAATTGCGTAGTGCATCTGTGCTTGTTTTCCACCACAAGTAGCTGTTGTACACATGTCCAGTAAAAGAGCAGAATACACTGCTGTTTCCTGTTCCTCTAATTTTTTCTCGGTGATTTCAAAAATAGAAGTATTCATAAAAATGGACAAATTCTGGCAGGGCATGCACCGCATGTCTAGCACACATTGAATATACAACCCCGGATGTGTACCCTGTCTGCTGTGTCAATTAACGTAGTCTTTTTGAAAATGTTTATGAATGCTATTTATTTTGCATTAAAATATTGATTGTTATGTACTCCTTACATTCTGTGTCCAGGATGTATACATCGAAAAGGGAAAAAAATTCCCAGGTTTCCCAGTTGAAAATACACTTTCTCCCGGTTGAAAATACACTTTTTCCGTGTTATCTGACAGTATACTTTTCCTCGGCACTGTAAAACTTGTCAATCCTTAGAATGTTTATGATTTTCTACACAGACATAGAATTTGCCGGCACTTTAGAAAACGAAACCCAGGGGGGAAAAAAAACATGTTTTGGAAAGATCTTTGATGTGCACCAACATGTACGCTGCATTTTTCCTTGTTACAGAGGTATAAATTCGAATTCCACCAAACACTGCATGTTACTTTCCGAAGCAATGAAATCGAGATTGCGATGCGCTTTTGTAAGCCAGTCATAGCTCATGTCACGTGATCTCACCAGCTGATGACAGCATAGGACACGTGATGTAGTCAACCAATAGCAAGATCACTCTTAAGTAGCGCCAACACACAAAAAAGAAAAGTTAATGGTGGAAATTAATAGACATAGTGTGACTACAAGAAAAACAAAGCTTTCACAAATAATATTCGTCTCAAAGATTAATAAGCTGCAAGAGAAGCTAAGCTTCCACATATAACGCTGATCTTTTTGCGCGTGTTACACTTTAAAGATACATCACACAAATTTGCCTGCAAAATTTTTAATATCGAAGTAAATATCTGATCTTCTGGGCTCGAAATTCTTCTAGATGGTCGTCCTCAAAGAGTTGATTTTTGAATGAGAGTCAAACGCTCTGTGATCTAAGAAATTCATCGTACATTCTCGCACATAGTTCATCTTGCATAAAAGGAAATTTACTTTGAAAGTAACACTTTTCAAACCATCATTCGCAGTATTTTCCCGTGACCTGTTAGAAACTGGTTCGTTTCAGCAGTTGCCAGAGAGCGCCAGGTAACAGGAGTCACTGCGCCTGCGCGGCTACGATGACGCAGGAAGCCCGCATGTCCGTACGTGTAAGACATTAAAAGATCTTGCATTATGTCATAAAAGAAACAAGACATCAAAGGATACTTCGAGAGCATCGGAATTTCGTGAACCATACTAAATGCATAGTTCGGCTTAAAGTGCACAACCATATGTCCAGAATCGGATGTAAATTTTCTTGAGTACTAGTAATCTATTATCTCATGTTTGGTTCATTATTATGACATAATGCCATACGAGCTAGAAGATGGAAAACGTGCACCTGAAATGCAGTGAACAGTTGAAACTAGCCAGAAGTGTGAAATTAAACACTTCGTTTCAAATTAATTGACTGCCTCAGCGCAAAAGATTAATAAAAGTCAAATCTCTTTAGCAAACAGACAAAAATAACTTCATTGTTCTGCAAAGCGATTAATGCTTGACTGTCAGAAAGATGGAAATAAAACCTGAAACTAACAACATATTTTAGCCTTCCGTAACTATGCGAACGTATTTTAATTCATTTGGTAGCTCCCGGTCATAGAAATCCTTGTTTTCATTTAATGTGAGAGCGATAATCGAAGAGGAAACAGCAAAATCACTAAACGTAAACACAGGTCACGTGGAGACTACCCACCTCCCCGCTACAACTCAGACTGCTCTGTGCATCAGCCCCGGATCTACGATTTCCGAACCGGAGCAATTTAGATAGTGGCGCCAAGCCACACTACTGTAACCAGAAGCGGGAGGAGGTACTACTCACACGCCACTCCATTGCGCACGCGCAAGAGCCCGCCCGCAACTGCTCAAATGAATCTAATGTAAACAGCTGTCACGTCACGCTCATCGGAGGCAATTTGTTGTTAGGAAGCACTGCATATTCTTCCTAAAGCCTTTGACACACTTTGGTTAGCAGGCGCTTGTACGAGCACAGTGTTTTGTTGTTGTATATGGCGCATTTCCCTTGCGACTTAAGTCTTATTTCCGTTTTTTTTCTTTTTCTCTCGTTCATGTTTTCTTGCTGCAGTATTATTCTGCAAAAGCGGGATACAGTAATATCCTTCGCTAGAGTATTGGTTATTACCAGTCAGAATCACAAAAATTTAACTGGTAACTAAAACAATGAAAAATTCCCGGAATCATAAAAAATTCCAGGGTTTTTCCTGGTTTTCTCCCGGACGAAAAAATTCCCGAGTTTTTCCCGGATGTCCCGGGTCGTATACACCCTGGTGTCTTAAATTTTGAAGAACATTGTCAAATTACTTTTATGTACTTTTTGCCACCTACCTTCCTCATGATTTAGTGCTGACAGTTGTATTACTGGCTTGCTTCATTTTATGGAACAGCAATAACCCAAGACAATGGTGCCCACATTACCTGACAGTACGTCCCAATTCTTGCTAGGTTGTATCACAGTGGGTACAAAGGGACAACTGTTGATTGTGGTGGTGTTTATAATGTAACCCCATGATACAATTTTAACTTGATACTGTAACTATTTAGAATGAGTTTAAGTAATTTGTTTTATAATGCTTAAGGTTTTCTAAATCAGTAACATTGTAGCAATAAATTATCTCCATCAATTATACAAACTGAAAAAAAAAAACCCGTCAAATATGCTTCTTCAACTGGATTTTGGCAATGCTCAGAGAGTGTAAGTAGTATTTTCTTTCACAAATATGTTTCTTTCATTTGTACACTGTCTTGAGACTGACAACAAGAGAAAATTCTCAATTACAACAGTACCTTTATTGCCAAGCAGGCGAAGACACAATGATAAAAACATTTTTTAATCACTGAGAATTTCAAGATCAGTAAACATTCAGTGCAATACTGTTATAACGTCAAGTTAAACACATATATTTCCAAACGACACAACACATATAAGTCACAGAGCAAGTTGACAAGCAAGACATGTGAACACGGTAACATTCGAATGAGCACCGAGTCCGAGTCTAGCGGCCGCTGGCTGGCTGGCCACTTAGGTGGCGCGGCTGCTGCATGGCTGGCAGACAGCGCCGCATGTAGAGGACGTGCGTAATTACGCGGCGGCTCTTTGAAATGATTGGCGAGTCACAACACTTTCCCCCCATTTGAAATTTTTTTCACTGGTCTTGAAGGAGGTGGCCTGTAGATTGTTAACGTCCATAAGCGTTGTTTGACTGGCTGTAAAGTCTCGAGGAGGAGGCTTGCCGTACGGACGGAAGTGTCCCCGATGATAACGGGTCGAGGAGACGTAGGGGTCGAATCTGCTAGGGCCCTGTGCATCAATCTGCCCGTTGCAGCAAGTCCAGTTGATATAACAGGAGACATGGGCGGTGTGTCGGCGTCCGTAGGAGGAGGAGGAGGCAAGTAGATTGGCTCCGACAGATGATGGTCCTCCGGTTCCTGCATGGGCACATCTCCTGGTGGCGTCCGTTCTTGTACTGGCACCGATATGACGGTGAGAGGGCTGCGTTGTGAGTAATGAGATATGCCAAGATCCCGAGCGTCAGGTAGAGCTGAAGGTGGTGTAGCAGCATTCGGAACAGGCGTTGCTGGCACACGAGGCCGAAGCTGGTCCGAATGACGCACTGCAACACCTGTGTCCGTCTGGATTTCATACAGACATCGGCCACGGTGTCGTAAAATGCGGCCCGGACTCCATTTCGGCCGCCTGCCATATTGGCGTACTCAGACAAGGTCGTCGGCGGTGAACCGGCCACGCGAAGGCGCCCGTGGCTGTGAGGTGGAAGGCCGCAGAAGATGAAGTAGCGTGCGGGGCTGTCGGCCATGTAAGAGCTCAGCCGGGCTGTAGTCGCCCATGGGGGTGAAACTGTAAGTAGCCAGAAATTGGAGAAGCGCATCATCAGCAGCAGAAGAAGTCAGGAGTTTCCGCATCTGAGCCTTAAATGTGTGGACCAGTCGTTCAGCCTCGCCGTTTGATTGTGGACGGAATGGAGGGGCCATGACATGCGTAACGCCGTGACGAGCACAAAAATCCGCAAAATCAGAAGAGGCAAATTGTGGACCATTATCAGTAACAAGGGTAGAGGGAAGGCCTTCCAAAGAAAAAATGCGGGCGAGAGCATTTGTGGTTGCCGCAGTGGTAGGCGACGTGCAACGGACAATGAAAGTTAGAGTAGGCGTCAATTACGAGGAGCCAATAAGTACCTAAAAAAGGTCCCGCGAAGTCAGCATGAATGCTCTCCCAGGGCGTCTCAGGCGAAGGCCACGGTGACAAAGATGACTTCGGGGCGGCGGCCTGTGACGCACAAGGCAGCGACCATGTGTGCTATTTCGGAGTCGATGCCAGGCCAGTACACAGATGGAGGGAAAGGAAGGGCATCGATCGCAGCGACAGTTTTCTGAAGCTGAAGAATACCATCCCGAGAGTTGAAACCCTAAGTATGTTATAGATGGCTGAACAAATTGTGATTTCTGAAGATTACACTTAAGACCAGCAGTCTGTAAGACGTGAAAAAGTGTGTGGAGATTCTGAAGATGTTCTTCAGTGTTGGAGCCAGTGACAACAATGTCGTCCATGTAATTGATACACCCAGGGACAGGGAACAATAATTGTTCCAAGAATCGCTGAAAGAGAGCCGGGGGCGCTGGCAACCCCGAATGGCAATTGTTGGTATTGATAGAGGCCGAAAGGCGCGTTAAGGACCAGAAACTGCTGGGAAGCAGCGTCGAGAGGAAGTTGATAAGCTTCTGACAGGTCAATTTTAGAAAAATACAGGCCTCCAGCAAGTTTAGTGAACAGTTCTTCAGGTCGGGGCATAGGGTAAGTGTCGATGAGGCATTGAGCATTTACAGTAGCTTTGAAAATGCCACACAGACGAATATCACCATTTGGCTTAGCAACGACAACAGCAGGAGAGGACCACTCACTGGAAGTGACAGGAACCAAGACCCCTGAAGTAGTGAGACAATCCAGCTCCCGTTTTACCCGATCACGAAGGGCCACAGGAATGGGCCGAGCCCGAAAAAACTTAGGCCGAGCAGTGGGTTTGAGCGTGATATGAGCTTCAAAGTCGTTTGCACAGCCTAACCCAGGAGAAAAAAGGGACGAAAATGTCGTCGACAAGGAATCCAATTGCGCATAAGGAATAGCATCAGAGACGATATTGACAGAGTCATCTATGGAGAACCCAAAAACGCGAAAGGCATCGAAACCAAAAAGATTCTCTGCGTTACTCTGGTCGACCACAAATATGGGAACAGTGCGAACGATGGATTTGTAAGATACCTCAGCATTAAATTGTCCCAAGAGAGAAATCTTCTGTTTATTGTATGTCCGTAATTGCCGAGTGACAGGTGATAGGAGTGGAGAACTCAACTGAAGATACGTCTGAGAATTATAGTGACAGCAGTACCGGTATCCACCTGCATGCGAACATCCAGAACAAGGATTTGGACAGTGAGGAATAACTTCCCTGAAAGGGAAGAAGTGCAACTGACAGACAACACAGAATCAGTGTAATGTTCATGAACATCATGTATGCGGTCGGATTTGCCAACGGAAGACACATGACCTTTCTTTTTGCAATTTTGACACACAGCCCAACGTTGGCGACAATCCTCGCGTTAATGTTTCGTAAAAGACCGCGGACATGAAGGAAGTTGCCGGGGGTTTTGCTTCAGTTTCTTAGCGGGTTGTTTACGGCTAGGCCAAGGCTGCGCGTGGGAGCGCACTGTGGCCACGTCGGCCGGTGGGGATGCGCCGCACGCGTGGTCAACAGCGCACAGAGGTTGTATTTCCCCAGACATCACCCCACGCCTCTATTTGCGCCCCAGCGGCACGAGAAATTTCAAAAGACTGCGCGATGGAGAGGACTTCATCTAGAGTCGAATTTGCCAACTGAAGGGCACGTTGCCGAACTTCTTTGTCGGGTGCCGACCCGATAATAGCATCCCGTACCATGGAATCGGCATAGGAGTCTTTGTGAACGTCAGTAACAAATTGACACTTTCGACTGAGGCCGCGAAGTTCAGCAGCCCAAGCGCGATAGGATTGATTCGGTTGTTTTTGACAACGATAAAAGGCAACACGAGAGGCTACCACATGCGTATGCTTTTGAAAATAGACAGACAGAAGTGAGCACATTTCAGCAAAACACAAAGACTCAGGATCGTTCAAAGGAGCCAATTGCGACAACAACCGATACATTTGAGGTGAAATCCAGGAAAGGAACAGAGACTTACAAGTTTGTTCGTCCGTGACATGAAATGCCAAGAAGTGCTGTTGAAGACGTTTTTCATAACCAGATCAGTCTTCCGCCGTCTCGTCGTAAGGAGGAAAAGGAGGTATAGCCAACGACGAGAAACGCCCTGCATTTGATGCCGCGAGGAAATCACGAATCGCCGGTGTTAGAAGCGTTTGCTGTTCAATGAGACCTTGCAATAGTTGCTCGACAGTAGCCATGGAAACCTGTGTGTCAACGATGAAAAGGAAAAATCCCATCCTCGTCGCCAATTGTTATAACGTCAAGTTGAACACACATATTTCAAAACGACAACACAGAGCAAGTTGACAAGCAAGACATGTGAATACGGTAACATTGGAATGAGCACTGAGTCCAAGTCTAGCGGCCGCTGGCTGGCTGGCCACTTAAGTGGCGCGGCTGCTGCATGGCTGGCAGACAGCGCCGCATGTAGATGACACGCGTAATTGCGCGGTGGCACTTTGAATGATCGGCGAGTCACAAGAAATACGCCTTCGAAATGCAATGTCAGCTGACAAATTTATGTAGCCAGAACTAAGTATATTCTTTGGGACAAAGGCTGTGACTTAAAACATGGTTCAAAGTAACTCATTCTAAAATGGATTACGTCCTAGGAAGTGTTAATGAAGCAGCAAAGGGGGCAAAAAAATAAAAACCCAGAGCTTACTTTCAAAAATTACAATAAGTTTGTTTGGAAGTTCAGTGCATTTAACAACTCAAATTGTTCCAAAATATCTCTCAACACTGGAGCAAATGCTATTTTCATACACGTTTTCTCACAGAATTTATGAGAGAAGTAAAGTGACTCAAGTTGGGACTTCTGATAACTGTAAAACAACAAAGGAATGAAGGAAGACTACAATGTAATATTTTGTCAACAACAAGGTTATTAGAGATGGAGCACACAACTGAGGCTTGAGAAAGGGAAATAGCCATGTTCTTTTCATAAAAAAAAACATCCTATTATTTTCCCAGATTTATTTACAGAAATCATGAAAAATCTAAATCTGGGTAGTAGGACAGGGGTTTGGACAACAGTCCATCTTGTTCGATGTACAAGTGAAAGAAAGTGGAAAACTAAGTGTAAATAATGCTATAATGTTTAACTCATTAACTGTTTGTCAGATTTCATTGCACTTGAAACATTCACTGTATAAAATTGAACTGGAATTTCATTGCTTCAGTGAGGGGGGTGGGGAAGTGGAAATCCAAATTTCTATTTCAGCACTTTGTGTACACATTTGAGAGTTTTTCATACATGAATGCATACCTTTTCAAAGTATGTAATCCCTAGTTCAACAGAGACATCTTCTCATCATACAACCAGTAATCATATGGCACAAATGGTACCTGTGTGAAGCAAACCTGTTTTCAAGTGCAGTAAAAATGATTGTGATCTACAGAAATTTATGACTGGAGCCTGAATATGCAAAAATAGTGGCAAAGGTAAACTACTGGTTATAGTGAAATGATTAAAAAGGTTTTTAAGTCAATAATGTGATGACTAACAAAAAAGTATAAAAACTCTGCTTTAAAAGGTAACTGGCTTTGTATATTGATGGCAAACTACAGAAGCAAATGTCTTAAGGGAGGTTATCTCTTGATAAATATGATTACTAATATTTATTTCACTTCAATTTGTAATTCATAATAACACAGAAATACACATTTATAAAGAGGTTAGAGGGCATGGTTAGGGCCTCGAGTATGTGTTAGGATCCACAATCCAAATGGTTAAGAGGGGCTGGGTCAATTAGGAACTGAGATTGAGGAAGGAATACTAAAATATAAAAATTGTTCCTTTACTCTGTTTAAAATCAATTGACAGCTATGAATGAGGTGGAAGTGTGATGTTCATACAGGAGAGAAAGCACACATTTAGCAAATCTCACAGTAGAGTTAACAATATGAACTATTTATTGTCGCTAAACTTCCACTGGCATAGCTACAACACTTCACTTTTTCATATTTACAATATTACCTGCTGCCAACCACTTGGTTATAACTAGTTCAATGCTGTACTTTTAGTTTCACACTTGCATTCAGTTAATAATTCCTTATGGGAACTAATAATTCAATAGCAATTTATATTAGCAAGGAAATGTTTGAGATAGGAGGGGAAGCAGAGAAACAATCCTAGAAGGAAACTCTGGTGGAAACATGATATAAGGAGTTTACCAATTGCCTTACTTGCTGAGGACATGAAACATCATTATATTTATGGTCAGTACAACAGAAAGGAACATCCTATGCTCTAAAAAGGAAGTAAGCCTTTTTCAAACATTAACATTTCGTTACATGTAGTCCTTCACAACATGGAAATTCCTATGGCCAGAAGCTGTTAATGAAATGAGATGTTTATGGTAGTATGATGATGCCAATTTATTGTGTATTCCCTTGTTAAAATGTTGATCAACTGGTTTTAAGGAGCAAGGATTCAGAGTAATTGTTTGAAACATCCTCGTTATTATAAAAGCTGAATCTGAAGAAACATGTGAGAGTACTTACCCGTCAACATAAAAATCCATTAGATTATTAAAAGCATTAGTTGACTCCATACCACTGCAAGGATGAAAATACAAACTGCTGGTGTGCTGAGTGGTGAAATAAATTCTTAGTGCAATCAAATACTTTGTCGTACACTAAGAAAACTAGACATCAGTTCTACAACTGACTTTACAATGGGAAGGTAGCTTACTTTGTGGTGGTCCCTCCTGCTTTTATTTCTTCGTTTGTTGATTGTCAATGTACTGCATTGCTACACTGGCAAAAAAATGGGTTGTGGATTCCAACACCGACACCGACTACTGCAAGTTATGTAACTGACAGGTTCACAGTTGTGTTTCATAGTACTTTAATTTCACTGTTCACAACCCTAGAATAATACGAAGTTATATGGCCTGTGCACTATCGTTTAAACTTTCCATAAGCCTCAATAATAGTTTTCAGGTTGAACTCCACATACTGCTACGTTAGTTTACTGTTGAACAGCTACGAGCAGTAAAAGCTAACCACGAAGTTCACAGTTCTTAAGAATAATCAGGCACATATGGAGCAGACACTGTCACTGTTTTTACACACGGCCTAATTGTTTAACATTTGTTCCACAGTTAATTTGAAGCATTGTTGTTGTTCTAATCAGCACAGGTTGCTCATCTGAAACTCAGGCATGGACTAACTGTCTCGTGACCAAAAATTGGAACCTTTTATATCATCACAATAACAGGTGCTGAAACTACAGATTGTTCAAAATTTAATTTACAGAAATTACAATTAAAACTTAAATCATTAAATTAACTGAATACATTGAAAAATTATGTCTTTTTAACAGTTTCTTCTACTACAAGGCTTAGGCTGAATTATTTGTTTAAATCATGAAATTAACAAATATAGTTACGCAAACAATATTTTTGACAAAATTGTTGATTACTGGCTTTGCTAACATGCTTTCAAATAGAGCCAAATAAATACTCTGAGAATACTAGCATTTTGTCTTCCAAATGTTTATAATTAGTACAGAATTTATATATTTGTTTATACATCAACAACAGAATTTAAGTTCCGAAACAATCACTGATTTACCCTATAACAAAAGATACTATTTAGGAATAGTCAAAATAAATTAGAAAATCAATTATAAAACTAAGCACAAAACTAGACCTGGTGTTACATCCTTTAAAAACTAAGGGCCAGTCTTTCTCTTTTATGAAACTACAGCTTATACTCACGTATGTTAATGTTAATTAAGTCAAAATGAAAAAATGAATTTTAAGGAGGCAGATGACAAAACAAGAGGGGAATTAAAATTATTCCAGCTTGCTTCGTCACAAATTCCTATGAGGCTTGCACTGTATTTTCAATGCTTCTCTGAACAGCATTATTTAATTTAACCTTACCAAAGTTATAAAACATGCTTACATATGTAGAATGTTTACATTTTGCAGTGTGCAGTTGCAGCTGTAGTGGTTATAAAGCTAAGTACTGACAAAGTTATATGTGCACTGTTATACAGTTACTAAATTTAATAGTTTTCAGTGGTGTTTCATGCTGTTTGTGGCGAAATAACGATTTAATAAACTTGTGGAAACATTCGATTACTGTGATTTTTAGAGTTTTCTGTGCGTTGAAGTTGTTTAGTAAACTTCATGCTTTAGTTCCCAGCTGACATTTCCTATTGTTTCTAGTGAAATATTTCAGTAAAGTTTTCATTCAGTGTTTTAACTTGATTGAGTGTTACAGTGGCTGCTTGAATTTTTGGTTTTAGCTAATAATTTTGTGAAGTTTTATTGGTATTGGTACTAGTTGTGGTGTAGTAGTATTAATACAAGTAGTTGCTTTCTTAGTAGACAGAGAATTTATAGGCCACTATTGTTAGTTCGATAAATAGTTCTACTGGTGCAACTGAACCTAGGTAATGTAGACATATAGTTTTTTTCAGTAACTGTAAAATTTTACCATGAGTGAGAAGTGTGGGCTCTGTCGTAGATTTGTGAGTAGTGGATTACGGTGTGGGATTTGTTCAAAGTATTTTCATTGGGGGGGAATGCAGTGGGGAAGCCAGTGCGGATTCTAGCAAGATCCTCTCCTGGGAATGCAGAATCTGTAGTAGAAATAAGTTGATAGAGAAACAGGAGCATAAGATCTGTGCCCTTCAGGTGCAGTTACAACGTGCAAAGGAGGAACTAGATAGGTCGAGGAGGGTGAAGGGTGGTGGGGTATGGGAACTGGCAGTTGGCAAGAAGGCAGCGAGGAGGAGGAGGAGGAGGAGATATTCAGAGAGTTATACTTTTCGTATATGCAATAGATCTGACCAACTGTCAGAGTTGAGTGGAGAGGAGCCTCTTGTAGCTGTAGATGTAGGAAACAAGCAGCAGTTAGGAGGCCTAGGTCAGTTTCAAAGGCTAACAGAAAGAAGAAGGTTCTGCTGCTAGGTAGTTCACACGTTAGAGGTGTGCGCCAGAAGTTGCAGAAAGTGTTGGGGAGTGAGTACCAGGTCACCAGCATCGTGAGGCCTAGTGCAGGATTGGCTCAGGTGACTGACAGTATAGGGGAGTTACGTAGGAATTTTATGAAGGAGGATCAGGTAGGGATAGTGGGTGGAGCAGGGAACAGTCTTGATAGGGATGGGGAATGTGATGTATGTGGTGACCTGGTAAAGATAGCTCCTCAAACTGGTGGTACTAATGTGCATTTTGTGCAACTGTTTCAGTACCATTATCGGCCTTAATGTGGCCCTTAGGTGCATTAACATGGGGCTGGAGAGGGTGTTGATGACAGAGGGCAAATGTCACATTTCAGTGGTGCCAGTTGGGTCATCAGTTGATTGGGTTTCACTAGGCATGGCCTGCCCCTCAATAGGTATGGGAAGGGAAGGCTGGTAGAGCTTATAGAAGACAGTGTAGTGGGTGGTGGTGGGACCACACATGGAAAAATTCCATGTAGTAGTTGGGGTTAGAGCTGCATTTGTTTTTAGATTGAAGTCAGCTGATAGGTATACCTTCTTAAAGGAAGTCCCTCTAACTAAAGGCTCACCTTCAGAGGAAGTTATGTATCCAAGTAGAGAAGAAATTAGCATATTTCATCAAAATATACGAGGTATTAGAGATAAAGTTAGTGAACTGCTTATAGATGTTGACTCGGAAATTATTGGTATATCGGAGCACCACTTAAATAGTTTGACAATTCCGAAGCTTCCCTTACCAGGATACAGATTAGCTGGCTGTTTTTCAAGGAGTTTCTTGCGGGGTGGGGGAGTGGCTATGTATGTAAAAAACAGTATTCCATTTGAGTCCAAAGACGTATCATGACACTGTACTGAACAGATATTTGAATGTCATGCACGGGCAGTTGCATTTAGTAAAACAAAACTTCTAACTGTTGTTGTTGTTTATAGGTCCCCTAACTCTGCCTTCAGAGAGTTTCTGTGCAAGCTAGAGAGAGTTCTTGGTTCATTTTGTAGGAAGTACCAGAAATTAGTTATATGTGGTGACTTCAATATAAATTTTCTAAATGATGGTGCAAGGAAAAGGGTGTTGGTAGATCTCCTAATCTTATATATGATGCAGACTGTGTTTTTTCCAACTAGGGTGCAGGGGAACAGTAGCACAGCCATAGACAATATTTTTATTCATTCTTCATTACCAGATGGGAATCCTGTTAGTAAAAGGGTGAATGGCCTTTCAGGCCATGATGCACAATTTTTAACACTAAAAGTCTTTTGTATGCAAACGAATGTCACATATAATTACAAACTATGTAGGAAAGTTAATCCAACTGCAATAGAGTGTTTTTTAAACCTTGTCAAGGAACAAGAGTGGCAGGATGTTTATAGTGCCGATTACATAGATGACAAATATAATACTTTTCTTAACACATTTCTCATGCTCTTTGAGAGTTGCTTTCCATTAGAACATTCTAAACAGGGTAGTAGCAGTAATAAGGAGCCCAGATGGCTGATAAGGGATAAGGATATCATGTAGAACAAAGCGGGAATTATAGCAAAATGTTAGAAGTAGTTACAATCAAGCTACAGTAGCCCATTACAAACAGTATTGTGAGGCGCTCAAAAATGTTATTAGGAAGACAAAGAGAATGTAGTATGCAAATAGAACAGCTAATTCACAGGATAAAATTAAAACCATATGGTCATTTGAGAAGGAAGTGTCTGGTCAGCAGCACAAGGTCAACGATACAAAGTCCATTCATAGTAAGAATATTTCTGTTACTGATAAATCAGATATATGTACAGAATTTAACAATCATTTTCTGAGCATAGCTGGTGAATTAAATGAAAATTTACTTTCTGCAGGGAATCAAATAACTTTTTAGGCAAATGCCTTTCTGAAATACCCCTCTGTGATACAGACAAGGGGGAGATTGAGTCAATAATTAAATCTCTGAAGACTAAGGACTCTCATGGATATGATGGAGTGCCTAGCAGAATATTAAAAGTACTGTGCTGCACATGTTAGCCCTGTATTTAGCCATACTTGTAATTTTTCCCTTAGGAATGGTCAGTTTCCTGAACGATTAAAGTACTCAGTAGTAAAGCCACATTATAAAAAGGGAGAAAGGGATAACGTAGACAATTTTAGACCTATTTCTATGCCATCATCAGTGTTTGCTAAAGTTATTGAAAAAGCTGAGTATGTAAGAGTAAGTGATCATTTTATATCACACAATTTGCTATCAAATGTACGGTTCGGCTTTAGAAGTTATTTAACAACTGAATATGCTATATTCTCTTTTCTCTGTGAGGTACTGGATGGGTTAAACAAAAGATTTCAAATGCTAGGCATATTTTTTGATTTAACTAAGACATTTGATTGTGTTGATTACAAAATATTGCTCCAGAAGTTGGACCATTAAGGAATACGGGGACTAGCTCACAATTGGTTCACCTCTTACTTTAGCAACAGACTGCAAAAGGCCATTATTCACAATGTTGAGAATGGCTATGATGTGGGGTCTGAGTGGGGTACGGTCAATTGGGGGGGGGGGGGGGGGGGGTGCCCCAGGTATCAGTCTTGGGACCACTCCTGTTCCTTTTTTATATAAACAATATGCCTTCTAGTATTACAGGTAACTCTAAAATATTTCTGTTTGCTGATGACACTAACTTGGTAGTAAAGGATATTGTGTGCAACATTGGCTCGGTTTCAAATACAGGGTGTATACATGGACAAGGAAAAAGAATTCCCGGATTACCCGGTTAAAAACACACTTTCTCCCGGGTCGAAACATAGTTTTTCCCTGCTAATTGACAGTATATTTTCTCGTGGAACTGTATAACTCATCAATCCTTTGAATGGTTATTGTTTTATACATGGGCGTAGAATTTCCCGGCGTTTTAGAAAACGAAACACCTTTTGGAAAGATGTTTGATGTGTAGTAAC
Source organism: Schistocerca cancellata (assembly GCF_023864275.1). NCBI lineage: Eukaryota > Metazoa > Arthropoda > Insecta > Orthoptera > Acrididae > Schistocerca > Schistocerca cancellata. Next base: position 319,919,426 of record NC_064628.1, on the reverse strand, counting down.
ATGTACGCTGCATATTTTCGTATTACGAAAGTATAAATTTGAATTCCACCAAACACCGCATGTTACTTTCCAAAGCATTGAAATTGAGATTGCGATGTGTATTTGTAAGCCAGTCATAGCTCATGTCACGTGATCTCGCCAGCCTATGACAACGGATATTCGGAGCTTCGGCCTTTACAAATGTCTGCTTGTGTCTGTGTATGTGTGGATGGATATGTGTGTGTGTGTGTGTGTGTGTGTGTGTGTGTTTGCGAGTGTATACCTGTCCTTTTTTCCCCCTAAGGTAAGTCTTTCCGCTCCCGGGATTGGAATGACTCCTTACCCTCTCCCTTAAAACCCATTCCTTTTGTCTTTCCTTCTCCTTCCCTCTTTCCTGACGAGGCAACCGTTGGTTGCGAAAGCTAGAATTTTGTGTGTATGTTTGTGTTTGTTTGTGTGTCTATCGACCTGCCAGCGCTTTTGTTTGGTAAGTCTCATCATCTTTCTTTTTAAATATATTTTTCCCACGTGGAATGTTTCCCTCTAAAAAATATATATATATATAATGTTACTACAAGAAAAACAAAGCTTTCACATATAATATTGGTCTCCAAGGCCAATACGCTCCAAGAGAAGCTAAGCTTTCACATATTAATGTTGGTCTTTTATGCATGTATTACATTTAAGATATATCACACAAATGTGCCAGTAAATTTTTTTAATAACGACATAAAAGTGTGATCTTCTGGGCTATAAATTCTTCTAAGTGGCTCGTCATCAAAGAGCTGATTTTTAAATGCATCCCAGATTCCCAGTGAAGTAGGCATCGACCTGATATTAAGCTTTTCAATGTGGTTTCGGGATGTAAATTTCCTTGGGTACCAGTACTTTATCATCTCATGTCTGGCTCTTTGTTATGGCATAATTCCATACATGCTAGAAGATGAAAAGGTACACTTGAAATGCACCGAACAGTTGAAACTAGCCAATAGTTTGAAATTAAACCCTTTGATTCAAATATATTGACTGCCTCAGCGGAAAAGATTGATAAAAGAAAATTTCTTCAGCAAACCAATAAAAATAACTTCATTGTTCTGCATGGCAAATAATGCTTGACTGCCAGAAAGGTGGAAATAAAATAAAATCTGAAACTAATAACGTATTTTAGCTTTCGGTAATTATGTGAATGTATTTTAATTCACATGATAGCTACCAGCCAAAACATTCAATTTTGTTTTCATTTGACGTGAGTGCAGTAGACAAAGAGAAAACAGCAAAATCACTAAATGTAAACACGGGTCACATGGAGACTACCCGCTTCCCTATTATAACTCAGACTGCTCTGCGTATCAGACCCGTATCTATGATAATTTCTGAACTGGGGCAATAGTAGATAGTGGCGTCCTTGACCGTTTGAGATAAGACATCAAAAATTTTAAAAAAATCGAATTTTCAAAAATACGTTCATTTTGTAGCGCACATCTTTCTGAAGACTCTGATACATAAAACATACGTGTCCGAGGAATTGTAAGACATGTTATCTGATCTTAAGTGTGCCAAAGTGCAACGCCACACCTCTTCACACAGCATTCTTCTATCACACATCACTGTATTTCGATCTGTGGAGTTGAAACGTGTATATTTTGTACTGGATACAATCAAACTATATTCAGGACAGCGGAAATTAAAATGTCCTATGGTGCCTCTCCTGCTTCCAGTCGGCCAGTTTGACATCATGCCCCTCTTTTTTCTTTTTTTAAAAAAAGACTCTTCAGAAAATTTGCACTCTTTATTCCCTATTAGCTAACAGCTTGCTGCTTTGTGTGACATAAAATTAAGTATAGGATACATAAAGCCAGTGAAGAGAAGAGACAAGCAAGACAGTACACATTGCTTCAATCCTTAGCTCCTACAATTTTTTTCTCTCTAATCTTGCTACAGCTTTACATGGCGTGCTTTCCTTTCTGCGAAAGGATCTGTTACCTCACCAAAGTTCGTCAAATGTTTTGCTACTTGAAAAATCGACACATCGTTGTCTAATACTGAAAAAGCTGTAATCACAAATAGGCCCAAGACTGGTGTGGTTTCTCGACCTGATTACCTATATTTTGTCACTGTCTGCGAGATAAAACAAAATAGGCCTTTATAATATGGCAGCAATTGTAACACACGCCAAATAAACAAGACTGTTTATGTAGTAGGCCTATTAGGCCTACTACATAAAAAAGGTTTACATTAGGAAATAGTTTTACACTTCATTCATTCATACACTCTGGTTTCTCAAGCATGAGCTCGAAAAGGAATAGTGCGAAATTTTTATAGAAATTTGGAATCGTCTTATTCTTCCATAATTTGTGTGATGTCTCCGTTTATTCTCCTTCCTCGTTCTAACAAACAATGCTGTCATCACTAATTCTGTACCTATTCCTGCCAATGTCAAAGGTTATTCACCGGTTAACTTCACTAACTCTGCCAGAATCACCAGTTTAGTTATCCCGCGATTATTCTCCGGTTAGGCACTGTTACGTGTTCGTACAATGCGTTTTCCGCGCTACTTCCAGAATAGACCTTAAAGCGGTTGCTAGCCGGAGACTGCGTAACTGGCCCTTGCTAGTATAGCGATCTGGTCAAAAATTTTCTGTCAAAATTTCACTTTCTTGGATACATCGAGAAGATAATATGTAATCTTTCTTACCTATTATTCCTGTTAGTCGTTTATTCGCACTCTGGTAGTCCGAATCTATGGATTTCGCTGGTAATCGTAACAACACTCATCATTCGCAAATCCTATCAACCACATAATTAGACAGTGGTTGGCTTTCTTTCATTCGACTATACTCTGCTCAGCTCGTACACCCCCTTTTGTCTGCAGGAAAGTTTATTTCTACACTCCTGGAAATCGAAAAAAGAACACATTGACACCGGTGTGTCAGACCCACCATACTTGCTCCGGACACTGAGAGAGGGCTGTACAAGCAATGATCACACGCACGGCACAGCGGACACACCAGGAACCGCGGTGTTGGCCGTCGAATGGCGCTAGCTGCGCAGCATTTGTGCACCGCCGCCGTCAGTGTCAGCCAGTTTCCTGTGGCATACGGAGCTCCATCGCAGTCTTTAACAATGGTAGCATGCCGCAACAGCGTGGACGTGAACCGTATGTGCAGTTGACGGACTTTGAGCGAGGGCGTATAGTGGGCATGCGGGAGGCCGGGTGGACGTACCTCCGAATTGCTCAACACGTGGGGCGTGAGGTCTCCACAGTACATCGATGTTGTCGCCAGTGGTCGGCGGAAGGTGCACGTGCCCGTCGACCTGGGACCGGACCGCAGCGACGCACGGATGCACGCCAAGACCGTAGGATCCTACGCAGTGCTGTAGGGGACCGCACCGCCACTTCCCAGCAAATTAGGGACACTGTTGCTCCTGGGGTATCGGCGAGGACCATTCGCAACCATCTCCATGAAGCTGGGCTACGGTCCCGCACACCGTTAGGTCGTCTTCCGCTTACGCCCCAACATCGTGCAGCCCGCCTCCAGTGGTGTCGCGACAGGTGTGAATGGAGGGACGAATGGAGACGTGTCGTCTTCAGCGATGAGAGTCGCTTCTGCCTTGGTGCCAATGATGGTCGTATGCGTGTTTGGCGCCGTGCAGGTGAGCGCCACAATCAGGACTGCATACGACCGAGGCACACGGGGCCAACACCCGGCATCATGGTGTGGGGAGCGATCTCCTACACTGGCCGTACACCACTGGTGATCGTCGAGGGGACACTGAATAGTGCACGGTACATCCAAACCGTCATCGAACCCATCGTTCTACCATTCCTAGACCGGCAAGGGAACTTGCTGTTCCAACAGGACAATGCACGTCCGCATGTATCCCGTGCCACCCAACGTGCTCTAGAAGGTGTAAGTCAACTACCCTGGCCAGCAAGATCTCCGGATCTGTCCCCCATTGAGCATGTTTGGGACTGGATGAAGCGTCGTCTCACGCGGTCTGCACGTCCAGCACAAATGCTGGTCCAACTGAGGCGCCAGGTGGAAATGGCATGGCAAGCCGTTCCACAGGACTACATCCAGCATCTCTACGATCGTCTCCATGGGAGAATAGCAGCCTGCATTGCTGCGAAAGGTGGATATACACTGTACTAGTGCCGACATTGTGCATGCTCTGTTGCCTGTGTCTATGTGCCTGTGGTTCTGTCAGTGTGATCATGTGATGTATCTGAACCCAGGAATGTGTCAATAAAGTTTCCCCTTCCTGGGACAATGAATTCACAGTGTTCTTATTTCAATTTCCAGGAGTGTAGAAGTGACAAGGATTCTACTGACAGAGACATCACATACACTACGCACGTATTCACAAATCAACTTATGATTCATTCAGAAATCAAATTAGAATGTGTTCAACAATGTTCAAAAACCGACAGGGACACTTTTCAAAGTCATACGAATAATCGATAGACCAACGTACGCTGGATGCTAGGCGCTTTGTGAAACAAGTCGTAAGGTCAGTATTGCCTCACGTGTTCCAGTATTTCTACGGAATCCAAACTGATCTTCCCCGAGGTCGGCTTCTACTAGTTTTTCCATTCGTCTGTAAAGAATTCACGTTAGTATTTTGCAGCTGTAACTTATTAAACTGATAGTTCAGTAATTTTCACATCTGTCAACACCTGCTTTCTTTGGGATTGGAATTATATTCTTCTTGAAGTCTGAGGGAATTTCGTCTGTCTCATACATCTTGCTCACCAGATGGTAGAGTTTAGTCAGGACTGGCTCTCCCAAGGCCATCAGTAGTTCTAATTGAATGTTGTCTACTCCCGGGGCCTTGTTTCGACTCAGGTCTTTCAGTGCTCTGTCAAACTCTTCACGCAGTATCGTATCTCCCATTTTATCTTCATCTACATCCTCCTCCATTTCCATAATATTGTCCTCAAGTACATCGCCCTTGTATAGACCCCCTATATACTCCTTCCACCTTTCTGCTTTCCCTTCTTTGCTTAGAACTGGGTTTCCATCTGAGCTCTTGATATTCATACTAGTGGTTCTCTTTTCTCCAAAGGTCTCTTTAATTTTCCTGTAGGCAGTATCTGTCTTACCCCTAGTGAGATAAGCCTCTACATCCTTACATTTGTCCTCTAGCCATCCCTACTTAGCCATTTTGCACTTCCTGTCGATCTCATTTTTGAGACGTCTGTATTCCAGACCTCGTCTTTTTACCTACTTGATCCTCTGCTGCCTTCACTACTTCATCCCTCAGAGCTACCCATTCTTCTTCTACTGTACTTCTTTCTGCCATTCCTGTCAATTGTTCCCTTATGCTCTCCCTTATGTCATATGGTATTATATTTTGGGGTAACTCCTCCCATTCTAAAAGGATATTTTTGGCTCAGAAATGGGCCATTCAGACAATAAGTGGTGTAAGTTCACGTACCTCCTGTCGACTCCTGTTCACGAGTCTGGATATTTTGACATTGGCCTCCCAATATATATATTCCTTCTGTCATTTCTTGTTAACAATATTAGCTTATTCCCAAGAATAAGCAGCTGTCATTCAGTTAATACTCGGTAGAAATCAAACCTGCATTTGGATCAGACTTCTGTAACTGTTGTACAGAAAGGTGTGCAGTATACTGCAGCATCAATTTTCAATAAGATACCACTCGAATTCGAACATCTCAGCAGTAATCCACGCGCTTTCAAATCAAAACTGAAGAGTTTCCTCATGGCTCACTCCTTCTATTCTGTCGAGGAGTTCCTTGAAAAATTAAGCTGATTCTTGTTGTATTGTTGATTGTGTTTACTTAAACTTATGGATTGACTTTTTTCGGGTTCATAAACATTTTAATTTTATCTGTTATTACTTTTATGTTGTAATTTTTTGTACTCGCATGTTCCATGACCTTGGAGATTGCTCCTCAACTTGGTCCTACGGAACTTGACATGTAAATAAATAAATAACATCAGTCAGTAACTAAACGGATATTTGTACTGCAAGAATTTTATGTAAACATCAATACTTCTACACCACTTCAAATATGATAAGAACCTATGATGTAAAAATCAATGACATTAACAACAATTTTAAAAAATGCTACAAAATCAGTTTGCTCCAAAATAAAAGATAGGCTAATAATTTCACTGTATATACAAGGCACATCTTCAACAACAGTGAATATCACAGTGTGTGTGTGTGTGTGTGTGTGTGTGTGTGTGTGTGTGTGTGTGTGTGTGTGTGTGTGTGTGTTTTCTTCTTCTTCTTCTCAATAGCAATGTTTCTTCTATTTTCTAGTAATCTCATAGAAATTAGAAGGTAACATTCCAATGTACAGACACAGTTGCTTCACAGTGGTGACAGTTTTAAAAATGTTCACAGTTGCACAATTATAATTAATTTGTACTGCCCAGCAGATTTCAAGGGACACATGTTCATGCAGTGGATGTCCCCATACATAGAACTGTAGATAAAATTAAACAAGTTCCCCACATGCTGCAATTGTCACTTTTTCTGTTGGTGTGCCTGCTTTTGTCCCACATTTCTAGAAAAAAAATGAAAGAAATTGATTACATTCCAAGCAAATACATATAAGCACCAAAGAATATTTAAGCAGAAATATTTTAACCTCTCAAACAGTTGTGTAACAATGTAATACTAAAAATCTTCCTTAATTCTTAAAACTACAGTCGAGCTGCAGAAGGAACGACCCTCACAGGTATTAATAACCTTGTGTGATCGAAACAGACTCTCTTCACAATTGAAAAGTCTTGGAAATATGTCAAGATAAAAATTACAATGTTTCAGTATTTTAATGCATTTCTTACAGGGCTGGACTGAGAACATTTTTCCACACAAGCAGCTACTCATTTGGTGGCCCTCTCACCCATTTTCCTCCTACACTCTTGTTAGATTTCACAACTAATTGTGATAGGCACTGTATACAAACCAGTCACTTTGAAACCCCTCTCAGTTTGGTACTCCAAAAGCCTACTACTAAAGCACATCTTTGAAGGAGCACAACAATGAGAAGTTGCCCTGAAAGAAACTGTGGAAGATTTGAATTAAGTGCAGTCTTGGCTGACATTTATTCTTTCATTAACAATGTGTTTCATCTATGTGGGGTGTCTTCAGATTATCTTAAAATTTTCCTTTTACAACATTTTCTTTCTTTCTTTTTTTTTAAAAAAAAGCATAAAGTGGATCTGTGCTAGGCTGAAGCACCTGTCAAATCAGGTAAACCTTCAAAGGCCTTGATAAAGTCATACCAGCAGGCCAGTATGGTGCAATGGTAGTATAACAGTCACAAAGAAATATACACATTTAAGAAGAACACACAGAGATGTCACCACAACTTCATGGCATGAGTATTCAAGCGGACACACATGCGAGCATTCCTTTCAGATCCAGAGGGATTATTTTAACATTTTGTGTGTTGATGGTCCAACATTTGATACATAACTAGAAATGATTCTCGACATATATAGGTTCCTGCCTGCCCCCCCTCCCATGTTCCCATCATCAAAAAACATAAAATGCAACAACAGTTGTAGTTCCACCAAATCAGCGCATATCTCTTATGCTACCTTGCTACTGACAATTCTTCCAAAGACCTGAAATTTTTAAGTACAGTTTCAATTCACAGTATTTGAGAAAGTTACGGAAACATGTCATGCATTAATATGTTTTCAGGCTGTGGCTAAGCCATGTCTCTGCAATATCCTTTCTTCCAGGAGTGCTAGTTCTGCAAGGTTCGCAGGAGAGCTTCTGTGAAGTTTGGAAGTAGGAGATGAGATACTGGTGGAAGTAAAGCTGGGAGGACAGGGCATGAGTCGTGATTGGGTAGCTCAGTTGGTATAGCACTTGCCCGCGAAAGGCAAAGGTCCCGAGTTCGAGTCTCAGTCCGGCACACAGTTTTAATCTTCCAGGAAGTTTCAACAAATCATATGATTCATCATTCTTAAGACCATTCTTTGGACTATCTGCCCTAACATCCCACTACACCAGCAGCGATTTGCACATTTCGATGTACTCTAATAATAATACTCATTTAACTTGCTTTGAATTCATTTTCCACACAACAACAAACCTAACCTAACTCTGGTTTGTGTAGCCAGCAAAGTTGCAATGATATCATCAATACTGCCCACAGACAGCACAGTATTTCCCGGAAGTGCAATATATTTCCAAAGTTTCTGATGCCCTCACCATTATTCTACAACCATATCTCACTTTCACTCCTGGATGCTTAGTATTATTGTGCATTTGGAAAATATTGTCCACATTATCAACTGTCTAGGGGCCACTTAATTGAGATATGTCAAGTACAGAACATTAATTGCCGCCTCCCCCCAACAGTCAATTATATTGACAAGATTTCCTAGATAAGCAATAATCTTGACTTGCTAGGCATGAGATTGAAAAGTTGTGCAGTAATACTGAGAATACCAAAAGCTTTGGAAATCCAGGATGTCTGGGTTAAACATATGACAATATAAAATGTAATAACTTAACTGAGGTATTTATTGGCAGTTTGCTTCTATAAGTGTGGTAACTCAAAATGTTTTTTTGTGTTTGAATGCAGTAGTTGGTACCATGCATGCATGCGCTTAACTGCTTTAATTGTATAAATACGCTTCAGTAGCCATGTGGACTCAACAGCAGAAGGTGTTCAGCATGATTTCTCTCACGAAGCCAAAGTCTGTCACACTAGTACAACATAACTTCCAGTGCAAGTATGGACTGTGACTGACTGATAATGTTTCCACTGACGTAACAATCAAGAAATGGGACAAGCAGCTTCGAGGAAACTGGAAGTGTGCTTTCAATGCTGGGCCACCAAGCCAAGTGTGGAGTTCCAGATGCTACTGTTGAGTTATTCTGTACATCCTTCCAGTAGAGCCCTCAAAAGTCAATCCAATAAGCAAATAGATAGTTTAAGTTATCTCGTTCGACAGCACATGATGTCATCCATAAAAGGTTGCCCCATCATATTCATGCAGCTCAAATGTTACACATGCAATGCTGTAAAATGCTTGGGGAGAAGTGGAATACAGATCACATGTCTATCGCACTACTAACAGTGTGCATACCGATGTGTATTAGGTGTGTAATGAAACATAATGAGTTACCATACTTGAAGAAAGATATCAATAAATATCTCAATTACTTCTCAAGTTAATGCATTTTATATTAATCTATGTTTAACCCAGACAACCATATATTGTGTTGACAATATCCTCGACAGTCTATTGTGTGCTACATAGACCAATGAGGTTAGGTAAGAAAGTGTTTGTTGTTGTTGTTATTGTGGTGTGGAAAATGGGTCCAAAACAAGATGAAAGAGTATTATTATTGAAGTACACTGAAATGTATAAATCATTGCTGGCACTGTGGGATGTTAGGGCAGATGAGTAGAAAAATAGAAGTCTTAAGAATGATGAATGACATGATTTGTTGCCCAGAAAATAGGAAATGGCCAAGAAGGAAGATGCTTTTAAGAAATTTAATTGGAGCAAAGCTATGAATAAAAGTATATATACATATACCTAAAAACAAAGATGATGTGACTTACCAAATGAAAGTGCTGGCAGGTCGATAGACACACAAACGAACACAAACATACACACAAAATTCAAGCTTTCGCAACAAACTGTTGCCTCATCAGGAAAGAGGGAAGGAGAGGGAAAGACGAAAGGATGTGGGTTTTAAGGGAGAGGGTAAGGAGTCATTCCAGTCCCGGGAGCGGAAAGACTTACCTTAGGGGGAAAAAAGGACGGGTATACACTCGCACACACACACATATCCATCCACACATATACAGACACAAGCAGACATATTTAAAGACAAAGAGTATGGGCAGAGATGTCAGTCGAGGCAGAAGTGCAGAGGCAAAGATGTTGTTGAATGACAGGTGAGGTATGAGTGGCGGCAACTTGAAATTAGCGGAGATTGAGGCCTGGTGGATAACGGGAAGAGAGGATATATTGAAGAGCAAGTTCCCATCTCCGGAGTTCGGATAGGTTGGTGTTAGTAGGAAGTATCCAGATAACCCGGACGGTGTAACACTGCGCCAAGATGTGCTGGTCGTGCACCAAGGCATGTTTAGCCACAGGGTGATCCTCATTACCAACAAACACTGTCTGCCTGTGTCCATTCATGCGAATGGACAGTTTGTTGCTGGTCATTCCCACATAGAATGCATCACAGTGCAGGCAGGTCAGTTGGTAGATCACGTGGGTGCTTTCACACGTGGCTCTGCCTTTGATTGTGTACACCTTCCGGGTTACAGGACTGGAGTAGGTGGTGGTGGGAGGGTGCATGGGACAGGTTTTACACCGGGGGCGGTTACAAGGGTAGGAGCCAGAGGGTAGGGAAGGTGGTTTGGGGATTTCATAGGGATGCACTAAGAGGTTACGAAGGTTAGGTGGACGGCGGAAACACACTCTTGGTGGAGTGGGGAGGATTTCATGAAGGATGGATCTCATTTCAGGGCAGGATTTGAGGAAGTCGTATCCCTGCTGGAGAGCCACATACAGAATCTGATCCAGTCCTGGAAAGTATCCTGTCACAAGTGGGGCACTTTTGTGGTTCTTCTGTGGGAGGTTCTGGGTTTGAGAGGATGAGGAAGTGGCTCTGGTTATTTGCTTCTGTACCAGGTCGGGAGGGTAGTTGCGGGATGCGAAAGCTGTTGTCAGGTTGTTGGTGTAATGCTTCAGGGATTCCGGACTGGAGCAGATTCGTTTGCCACGAAGACCTAGGCTGTAGGGAAGGGACCGTTTGATGTGGAATGGGTGGCAGCTGTCGTAATGGAGGTACTGTTGCTTGTTGGTGGGTTTGATGTGGACGGACGTGTGAAGCTGGCCATTGGACAGGTGAAGGTCAACATCAAGGAAAGTGGCATGGGATTTGGAGTAGGACCAGGTGAATCTGATGGAACCAAAGGAGTTGAGGTTGGAGAGGAAATTCTGGAGTTCTTCTTCACTGTGAGTCCAGATCATGAAGATGTCATCAATAAATCTGTACCAAACTTTGGGTTGGCAGGCCTGGGTAACCAAGAAGGCTTCCTTTAAGCGACCCATGAATAGGTTGGCGTACGAGGGGGCCATCCTGGTACCCATGGCTGTTCCCTTTAATTGTTGGTATGTCTGGTTTTCAAAAGTGAAGAAGTTGTGGGTCAGGATGAAGCTGGCTAAGGTAATGAGGAAAGAGGTTTTAGGTAGGGTGGCAGGTGATCGGCGTGAAAGGAAGTGCTCCATCGCAGCGAGGCCCTGGACGTGCGGGATATTTGTGTATAAGGAGGTGGCATCAATGGTTACAAGGATGGTTTCTGGGGGTTCCACGACCGTGGTACTTGATAGTCGGGAGTATGTGGCTGAGGGACTGCGTCAGCTTTCAGACAACACCACATACAATGTTTGCCAAGGTAATCCCATTCCTGATGTCCAGGCAGAGCTTCAAGGAATCCTCAGAACCTTAGGCCCCCTACAAAACCTTTCACCTGACTCCATCAACCTCCTGACCCCACCGACACCCCGCACCCCTACCTTCTACCTTCTTCCTAAAATTCACAAACCCAATCATCCCGGCCGCCCCATTGTAGCTGGTTACCAAGCCCCCACAGAACGTATCTCTGCCTACGTAGATCAACACCTTCAACCCATTACATGCAGTCTCCCATCCTTCATCAAAGACACCAACCACTTTCTCGAACGCCGGGAATCCTTACCCAATCCGCACCCCCAGAAACCATCCTTGTAACCATTGATGCCACCTCCTTATACACAAATATCCCGCACGTCCAGGGCCTCGCTGCGATGGAGCACTTCCTTTCACGCCGATCACCTGCCACCCTACCTAAAACCTCTTTCCTCATTACCTTAGCCAGCTTCATCCTGACCCACAACTTCTTCACTTTTGAAAACCAGACATACCAACAATTAAAGGGAACAGCCATGGGTACCAGGATGGCCCCCTCGTACGCCAACCTATTCATGGGTCGCTTAGAGGAAGCCTTCTTGGTTACCCAGGCCTGCCAACCCAAAGTTTGGTACAGATTTATTGATGACATCTTCATGATCTGGACTCACAGTGAAGAAGAACTCCAGAATTTCCTCTCCAACCTCAACTCCTTTGGTTCCATCAGATTCACCTGGTCCTACTCCAAATCCCATGCCACTTTCCTTGATGTTGACCTTCACCTGTCCAATGGCCAGCTTCACACGTCCGTCCACATCAAACCCACCAACAAGCAACAGTACCTCCATTACGACAGCTGCCACCCATTCCACATCAAACGGTCCCTTCCCTACAGCCTAGGTCTTCGTGGCAAACGAATCTGCTCCAGTCCGGAATCCCTGAAGCATTACACCAACAACCTGACAACAGCTTTCGCATCCCGCAACTACCCTCCCGACCTGGTACAGAAGCAAATAACCAGAGCCACTTCCTCATCCTCTCAAACCCAGAACCTCCCACAGAAGAACCACAAAAGTGCCCCACTTGTGACAGGATACTTTCCAGGACTGGATCAGATTCTGTACGTGGCTCTCCAGCAGGGATACGACTTCCTCAAATCCTGCCCTGAAATGAGATCCATCCTTCATGAAATCCTCCCCACTCCACCAAGAGTGTGTTTCCGCCGTCCACCTAACCTTCGTAACCTCTTAGTACATCCCTATGAAATCCCCAAACCACCTTCCCTACCCTCTGGCTCCTACCCTTGTAACCGCCCCCGGTGTAAAACCTGTCCCATGCACCCTCCCACCACCACCTACTCCAGTCCTGTAACCCGGAAGGTGTACACAATCAAAGGCAGAGCCACGTGTGAAAGCACCCACGTGATCTACCAACTGACCTGCCTGCACTGTGATGCATTCTATGTGGGAATGACCAGCAACAAACTGTCCATTCGCATGAATGGACACAGGCAGACAGTGTTTGTTGGTAATGAGGATCACCCTGTGGCTAAACATGCCTTGGTGCACGACCAGCACATCTTGGCGCAGTGTTACACCGTCCGGGTTATCTGGATACTTCCTACTAACACCAACCTATCCGAACTCCGGAGATGGGAACTTGCTCTTCAATATCTCCTCTCTTCCCGTTATCCACCAGGCCTCAATCTCCGCTAATTTCAAGTTGCCGCCACTCATACCTCACCTGTCATTCAACAACATCTTTGCCTCTGCACTTCTGCCTCGACTGACATCTCTGCCCATACTCTTTGTCTTTAAATATGTCTGCTTGTGTCTGTATATGTGTGGATGGATATGTGTGTGTGTGCGCGAGTGTATACCCGTCCTTTTTTCCCCCTAAGGTAAGTCTTTCCGCTCCCGGGACTGGAATGACTCCTTACCCTCTCCCTTAAAACCCACATCCTTTCGTCTTTCCCTCTCCTTCCCTCTTTCCTGATGAGGCAACAGTTTGTTGCGAAAGCTTGAATTTTGTGTGTATGTTTGTGTTCGTTTGTGTGTCTATCGACCTGCCAGCACTTTCATTTGGTAAGTCACATCATCTTTGTTTTTAGGTATATTTTTCCCTCGTGGATTGTTTCCTTCTATAAAAGTATATATACATATTTATCTTTATGTATACATTACTTATCTGAATATAACTGTCTAGTGCATGTATTACTGCAGGATATGTTTCCATAATTATGTCTCAAATACTGTGAGTTGAAACTGCACTTGTAAATTTCAAGTCTTCAAAAGGATTGTCAGTAGTAATATAACATATGAGGTAAGCATTGATTTTATGGAACTGCGATGTTGGATCATCAACATACCACAAGCTACAGATTTGTTTTTGCCCCATCATCAATTCTTTCAACAAGTTTTCATGAGTGATCTTTGACGCTCCTTGTATCAGTTTTTCATCCACCTTTCTTTCTGCTTGCAAAAAAGTAGAACAATTATCACAGCACAGCGTCTTTATCATTCAGCACTCTGAATCACTGCAAGGTCGATGTTCGACCTGGAATCCGATCACATCAACTCAACAAACACATTTTAAGAATGTATTGTCCACGGGAAGAAACACAGGCGAAACTGGTAACAAAACTGTAAGTACCGACGATTACAGAGGTGTCTTAATCCACGTGGGCACAAACTCCATCCGCAGTAACAGTGAGGAAGAAATCGTGAATGGAACATGGAATCTGATTAGATCGGCGAAAACTGTATACCCAACATCCAGGCTGGTAATTAGTGGAATTATTCATCGAAGATCAGTAAGTGATACTTACATCAACAGGATAAATATGGGCATTAGGAAACAGTGCAACAGACCCGGTGCAGTATTCATTGACCCAAACAAATTCTTAAACTGCAAGTGTCTGGGAAAAGACGGCCTGCACTTGAATAGATTAGGCTCTGAGAACCTTAGTAAAATGTTCATAGACATGTGTAAAATCCTAAGAAGCAAGGGAAACTAATTCATTCTGATAGAGGTGACAAAGAAAAAACTCAAACTGAAAATAAAAAGTTTAGGTACCAAACAAAGGATGCACGTGAAATAGCTAAAAGCAAAAATGATCTATTGATGCACTGGAATATAAATGGCTTAGGGGCAGAACTGCCAAATCGTAAATTCTCAAAAATCGACGAACTGCTTTCAGAATCCGTAAATATTAAAATAATGTTCCTAAATGAACACTGGTTAACAGAAGATAGTATAAAAGTACTAAATAGTATTAATAATTTTAAGGTAGCTGCTAGCTTTTGTAGAATAAGCAAATCTCGTGGAGGCTCCTGCATTCTTGTCAATTGTTCTGTAAGTTATACAGTAAGAGAGTTTTAATTATTTAAATGAAGAGAATGTGTTTGAAAGTTGCTCTGTAGAACTAAGTGATCTGAATACACTGGTTATAGCAATCTACAGAATTCCTGGATGTGCGGTAACAGAAGTGTTTTTAGCCAAATTCGAATGCCTCCTGGAAAAACTCCAGAAAGAAAGTAAGAAAAAAGTTGTTACAGCAGCAGACTTAAACTTAAATGTCTTAGTTGAAAGAAATGATTTCACAAAATTTCGTAACTTAATTCAGAAATCTGGTTTCAAGCTAAATTTTTCTGAAAGCACTACAGAAAACAGCAGATCAGTGACCTGCATTGATAATATTCAGATCACTCAGCTCTGTTTATTGAGTTCCCAAAAGCAAATAACATAAAGCCTCCAGAAGTTTGTATAAAAAGGGATCTCAGTAAAAGTAAAATGGATTTATTCCGCAGTAAATTAAGTATAATAAGCTGGCCTGTAGACTACAATAGTTCAAGCTCGATAAACTATGACAAATTCTTAAATTGTTTCTTAGAGGTATTTAATGAATCATTTCCTCGTACATATAAGCAAAAGAAAGTTGATGGTAAACTCAAATGGATTACAACAGGAATAAAAATCTCTAGTGCCAGAAAGAGAGAGCTCCGCAATGAGTTAAAATCAAACAGAAATCCGGATTTTGTTATTTATGTCAAACAGTATAAAGCTTTATTTAGGAAAGTTGTAGTGGCAGCTAAAAAAATGGCAAATAATAAATTCATATGAGAACACAGAAATAAGACAAAATCAGTGTGGTCAGTTGTTCAGTCTAAATTAGGAGCCAAAGTAAAAATTTATGAGATTTTGAAAATTAGTCATGAAAATGAAATTTGGAAAACAGCCAGAACACATCTTTTAAACAATTTGAAAAAATCACCCAAAGGGATGTGGAAAAGGAAATACTGTCTCTAAAAATCAAAATCTCACATGGGTGGGATGAAATAACAACATCTGTAATCAATTATGTGTACGATATTATTTCTAAACCACTGTCAACTATTATAAATCAGTCTTTTGAACAGGGATGCTTTCCAGATGAATTGAAATATGGTGAGATCAAACCTCTATTCAAGAAAGGATTGACAGAAGATATGGGGAATTACCACCCTATCTCTCTCTTGCCAGTCTTCTCTAAAGTGTTTGGAAAGATTGCAGCAAAACAAATTAATAACTTTCTTACTGTAAATGATATATTTTTTAAAAACCAGTTCGGATTCCAAAAGGGTAAAAGCACTGTGAATGCTATAAATGAGTTTATCCAAAAAATATGCTCCATGTTAGATAAAAGTAGAAAGGTCACAGGTATATTCTGTGATCTGACTAAAGCTTTGATTCAGTGAACCATGCATTACTCCTCCACAAATTACAGATTTATGGAATCAGAGACACTGCTTTAAAATGGTTAGCTCTTACCTGTCAGGTAGGAAACAAAGAGTAATTTTAACTTCAAATGGAACCAATTATTCATCAGACTGGAAAACAGTTCCCCAAGAAGTCCCACAAGGTTCGATATTGGGTCCCTATCTGTTTCTTTTTTACATAAATGACCTGCAATGCTATTGATGTTCATTCAGTCTTATTTGCTGATGATACATCAGTTCTAATTGGAAAATAGGTATCTGAAAATATTCCAGAAAAAGCCAAAAATACTTTAGAAAAACTTGAATCTTGGTTCTATCAAAATGGACTAAAACTAAATGTAACTAAAACCAAAATGATGCAATTTGAAGCTAAATCAGTAGAAAGGAGTGAAATAAAGATAACTTGCAATGATCAGGATATCACAGAAGCAAACCACGTGAAGTTCTTAGGCCTAAATCTTGACAAAAATTTAAATTGGAAGGTACACATAGATTACTTAGCAAATAAACTGAACAACTTAGCATTTGCAATGTGTGTTTTGTCAGGTGCCACAAACATGGATACCAGAAAGATAGTTTATCACTGCTACTTTGAGTCAGTTATTCGTTATGGCATAATCTTCTGGGGAAATTCAGCAAATGTCACTAGGCTCCTAGTATTAAAAAAGAAAGTAATTAGAAACATGTGTGTTGCAAAAAAATGGGAATCCTGTCGACCACTGTTAAAAAATTTTAAAATACTATCTATCCTCTCACTTTCCATGTGCGAGATGGTGGTATTCCTATATACAAATCAACATACACTAGACACTTTCCGTTTTGAGCACAACTACAGCACTCGGCACAGAGATAACTTCAAACTTCCAACACATCATTTAAAACTTTATGCCCAAATGCCAGAGTATATGGGGTTAAAAATTTTCAATAAAATAAAAGGCAGTAATATATTTAAAATGGAGATTGGTTCACTGAAAAGATTCCTCTTTACTCTTCTGGTGGAAAAGTGTTATTATTCTGTCGATGAATTAATTGACGACAGCTTCACAATCTGAACACAGGGATTGTATTACATGTATTATTTTATCTACATGTGTAGCTGTAACTTAGAAATCTAAAATATAATGTCAACTTTTGTAGTTCTCTTAAAAAAGTGAAAAAAGTTTCTTTTGTAAACCTTGACATGTCTCCTGTACATCAAATCAAATGATTTGAAAATTGTACGTAACGAGATGAATAAACCACACATCATAGCATTATTGCATAGTATTATTGCATCACTTGGGCCTTAAACTGGCTCTGATTTCTATCTGTATTTTAGGGAAGAAGGTTAACTGTACAGCCTTCAAGGAGTGTGTCGTCATTATCCATATTTCCTATATCACTGTCACTATTTTCTGCCTTGCTGCTGCTGCTATCATCCCCTAATCTTATTATTAACTCTTCACCCCTTTCTTCCAGTGTACCTTCTCACTGCCATGCCTCTTCAACGATGTACCACATTGTCGGGCATAATACTGCCCATTGCCTCATGCACTAAAAATCCCACATCTTTTAATTTATTTCTGTGTGCAACACTTAATTTTTTCTGAGACCATATGAGTTCTATTCCATTAAAATGGCAATGATATGTTGTGTCATGGTGATACAGTGGGTTTGGAATGACCATCATTCACCCACATTTTGTAGAATCAAATGATTTAGTTGGGTTTACACTTAAGACACATCCCTCAAAAAATTGCATCTCCAGATGACAAAATCCTCTTGTTCAAGCAGAACTCTTCATCTAGAAAAAGTTTCCATCAAAACCCTACTCCCTCAGTACACCTAAAAGACTTGTCTTTCCTCTGAAAAACAAGTCACTATCCAATAGTCAGCAAAGCAGCTTCTTCCAGGTTGGATAATCTTTCCATGTTAATACTTACATACACAAGTATGTTGTGAATTGTCATTTTAGTAGAATGCACTCTGGTTTTCATTGGAGTCAAAATAGAAGCAACTGGCACCTGTAGATCTCCAGCACACTTCTTTTTTGTTACTTTCTTCACAGAAGTTGTTCCAGCTTCCAGAGCAGCAGATATTCATTCAACGACTTTTGACAATGGTATAAATGACCTGGTGTTATCCCTTTAATCCTAAAAACAGTGTCATACATTATATGCAAGCTCAAAAGATTTGCACTTTAAGGTAGTACCCCTGCCTACTTTCCTACAGCTGGAGGAAAAGGCTGTATCACAAACGTTTGAAATTCATGACACTGTAAAATGCACTTTTAACACGAACCGAAATGAAACACACAATCCATAACAAATTATGAAAATCAAACAAAAGCTTTGCGGTCACTAAGAAAGCATGGCGCCACATGCAACTTTGAGCATAGAGGTGGCAACCTGATACCATCACTGTGGCAATGTTTACAAATTCCAGAGCTCAAAATTGTGCTAGTCTGTCCCCTCCACACAATCGGGTCCTTATACATGAAGTGTCATGGGTCAGGGGTGTCCTTTTTGCAACCCGACTACAACTACATTATTACTTAGGAAAATACAGCATTACCTCCATTTTCTTTAGGACATCTAGACCACTAATAACATGGCCAAATACAACATGCTTCCCATCTAGACTACAACTACATTATTACTTAGGAAAATACAGCATTACCTCCATTTTCTTTAGGACATCTAGACCACTAATAACATGGCCAAATACAACATGCTTCCCATCTAGCCTGTAAGAAAAGAAAAAAAATTTGCTAGTTACAACAGATCGAGTGCTTGACTATAGGATATCTATAAATAAGGTAAGCCTACTAGAAAGTCCTGAGTGAAATACAAATGATTAAAGGAATAAAGGTAGCCACTAATCACATAGCTGAGGTGTAAGTACTAACAGGCACATTAACATGAACATGACTGAACTTATAGCTACACTTTTGTACAATTATACTTTATTTTATTTCACTCTCTCTCTCTCTCTCTCTCTCTCTCTATTACACACACACACACACACACACACACACACACACACACACACACAAGTGGGCATACCTAGTGTGAGGAGGAAATGCCACAGAGCTGCCCACGCCTTGGAGACCCCTGACACTCTAATGAAATAATGGAGGAAAACATACAGGAATCACTAAAATAGAAAGGAAAGATGGAAGAAGAGAAAATGTGATATGCATCAATGTATGTTCACAGAAGTCCATAGCAGTTTGGTGGCCAATGGGTGGGTACCCAGGTACACCAGGCCACTACTAAATCAAATAAAATTGAATGAAGCTGAAATGAATTTGAGGAGGACTATGTGTGAAGTATTCAATGAGTTCTAAAGTAAAATTCTATCTACCAAACTGACAAAAATTCCAAGTTTTGGTCTTAATTTAAGTCAGTAAGCAGACCAAAGACATCTGGGAGCGTACAGAATGAAAATATTTCAGAATGGAGAATAATCTGTGCATGTGTACTACAGGCATTGATATTGGGTCCTTGTTCTTCAGATCAGATATAACTGATCTTCCATTATACATCCGAGAAGCACAAATAGTTCTCTTTGCTGAAAATTATAGTATTCTAATCAAGCCTAATAGAGTAACTTCAACATTTGGAAATGTAAATAATACTTTCTTGAAAATCTGTAACTAGTGCCCTATCAACGGACTGTCACTAAATTTAGTTAAAACACAATGCATTGCAGTAAGGCGTAAGGTCTGACCATACCATCATAAATTACGTGAGACTGTAAATCAATAAATGAAACACAATAATCAAATATTTATACTGACAAGAATCTAAACTGGAAGTTGTATGTTAAATGTCCTCTTAAATATCTAAGCTCTGTAACTTTTTCGTTGCCAATATCAGATTCTAGAGACAAAAATTTAAGGAAGACACTTTACTTTTCCCCTTTGCATTCACTAACATTTATGGCATCTTATTCTGGAATAAATCGTCACTGAGGAAAAAGGTGTTTGTCGGGCAGATGATAATGTGTGCTGTCCTCTTTAGAAATTCTACTAAACAACTTTTTAAAGGGTTGGACATACTGACAGAAGTATCACACAACATTTACTCCCTTGTAAATTTTATAGCCAACAATAAATAACACTCTGAAAGCAACAGGAACATTCATAAACATAATATTAGAAGAAGAACTTATCTACACTGTCCATAACTCAGCTTTAGTGTGGTACAGAAATGAATGAGGTATTCAGCCGTACAAAAAATCTTTGTCCACCTATCCAGTGACAAAGAATTTAATGAATAATAAAGTTAACTTCAAACACAAACTTAAACCCTATCGGCTTGACAACAATTTGGGGAGTTGTAGACTTTATTGCTTAAATGTTTACATTCCAACAGGACTTTCCATTATCATTCTTTTGTAATTCTTATATATTCTTAATTTATTTATTACAAATAAAGGCAAAAAATATGTATTGCAGTATCTGTCTCACCAGTCAGTCCTGGCAGTGCACAGAAAGAACTGTGATCCATTAGTATTAGGACCAGAATTGGCCATGGAAAGTGTTCCAGGTCCAGTGTGCTTGAGAGTAAAATTCTCATCTTCAAATTTACTTCCATATATAGATCTACCCCCTGTGCCATTATGGTTAGTGAAATCTCCTCCTTGGCACATCTGTATTCCTCATTAAGGATAGAAAATCAAGACATTTGATCCAAGTCATAAAATTCAGAACAATATCTGTGTTGTAAGGAACTGAAACTTTTAGACTTATAAAATACTGAGAGGAAAAAAATGCCAATAATGCTAATAACATACACAACCAGGTTACAACAGTGCTATGAAAGTACAGATTACTACTTACCATACGGAGGAAATGCTAGAGTCGCAGATGTGCAATAAAAAGGCTGCTATACATTGAAGCTTTCAGCCAACAGGCTTTCTTCTGAAATAAAAAACACACAGAAGTGGCACTACACCTTCCCCCACCCTTACCCTGCTATCCCTACCCCTCTCCACCCCATGCCACCTCTCCAATCATCTACACCAGATTGCTGTTCCCATCAGGGGCACTTGCAGTCCACAGCCTGGTCAAAGCAGCCAGCTGTAGCGTGTGTGTGTGTGTGTGTGTGTGTGTGTGTGTGTGTGTGTGTGTGTGAGAGAGAGAGAGAGAGAGAGAGAGAGAGAGAGAGAGAGAGAGAGAGTTGTATTTGTATGAATGTGTGTGTGCTTTCTTTGGGAGGACACCTTTTACTTACAAGCTTAAATGTACAGCAGTCTTCTTGCTATGCCTGTATGCAACTCAGTGTCTTCTCTACAGGGTGGAGAAAAATTGTGTCACAAAATTAATTTTAACCCTGGATAGCTGATGCCAGTATGAACCAAAATTACTAATGTTGTGTAGGTTGACAAAGCACCATTTTTAAACCTTGGAAACTTGGCGCCACATGCTCCGATTGGCTGTGGGATTGCCCTGTTGCCGTTCGTTGGTTGATGGGCAGTGCTACGCTTGTCGGTTCACACATACAAACATCCCTTGCCCCACTAATGCATCAACGTGAAATGCACACATGTCAAACAGGTCTTGCTGTTTGTCTCCACCTCACGTCAGAGGCATTCACAGGTAAGCTTTGCTTCAGAGCACGCGTCACATGCGATTTACTCATACAGTAAGCTTGGTAGCACAGTATTTGATTGAAGAACAACGTGATATGGTTTTTGTTTAAGGACTAGCCAATGGTAATGTGCACGAAGCTTGGCGGTTGTATCAGGAGCGGTACCCAGCAAGATGCCACTCATACTTGCAAGCATTTACAGCAATTTACCAGATACTTGGCGAAACAAGCTCATTAGCGGGATATCGTGGTGATGCTGGAAGACCTCTAACATGACAGAATGCTACATTTGAAGAGACTGTTCTCAAGCGCTTCGAGGAAGCAACTACGACAAGTACTCATGCGGTTGGACATGACACGGAGGTCACTCATCAGTTAGTCTGCGAGGTTTTGAGGGATAACAGCCAGCATCCATTTAGTTTCTGCCCTGTCCGAGACCTAAACCCTGTGGCAGACTATGAACACAGACTAGGGTTTTACCAGTGGTTTCTGCGACGTGTTGCACGAGATCCCAACTTCCCTGCAACTGTGTTGTTTACCGATGAATGTACCTTCCATCGTGATGGCCTTTACAACATTCGAAACGTTCATTATTCGGTACGGGGAAATCCTCACACCACATACGTCCACGGACACCAGGAACGATTGTCGCTCAATATTTTGGAAGGCGTTGTGGGTGACCATCTGATTGGGCCAGTCTATCTACCTCCTCGACTTACCGGGGCAAATTACCTTCATTTTTTGCAAGAAACTCTACCCAGCCTGCTGGAAGATGTTCCCACAGACATGCGGCTATGGAAGTGGTAGCAGCATGATGGGGCACCCGCACGTAACAGTCGTGCTGTGTGAGGATATTTAAATGAACCTTTTGACAGTCGGGTAGTTGACAGAGGTACTTGTAGGACATGGCTGCTGCGATCACCAGACCTCACGCCACCGCACTTTTTCCTGTGGGGATTCTTCAGGGTACTAGTTCACCCACCCAGACACAAACCACATAGAAACAAAGAGGAATTAATGGATCACATCCAACATGCCACCAATCACATCAGGGCAACGCCAGAAATCTTTGAGAGAGTTCAGCAAAACACCGTTTGGTGTTACCAAGCTTGTGTTGCGTCAGAGGGTCACGAGTTTGAGCAGCTGCCTTAAGTAAACAATGTCCTTCTTCTTCTTCTGCTTCACTAGGACCCTTAAGGATCACGTATGGCTTGTTTTGCACATAATCATCTTTCTTCCCAATAGCTCTTCACTTTCTCACTTCTTCTGTTTCTTTCTTCTTCTATTACGACAACTTTGATTCTAGTGTCCGGCCACCTGTGACTATCTACCAACCCTTTATAGTTCTCCCTGTCCTGTACTATTGGCTGCAGATTCCTTTCTTTTATTCCCTACAGCCTTCCAGTCATCTCTGACTTCCTTCACCCAGTTGTTACCAGTATGAAATGTTGCAGTCCATATCCTCTTAGTCAACCTCGCCTCATCCATCCTCCAACAAGCCCAACAAATTGTAACCTCCTCTTCTGTATCTCGCTTGATATTGGTTCAATATTTTCATACAGTTCCTGTCCATGTTCTGTGTATCCAGGTAGCCCCATGTTTTTGGTGCCCCATATGTTCCTCAAAATTTTTCGCTCCTCCTTCTCCAACTGTATACAAACTCTCTTGCTGAGTGTGATCGTTTCTGATGCACACAGAGCAGGATTTCTTACAGTTGCTGTGTAATGTCGTAATCTAGCATTCCAAGACAGATTTTTCTTGCCATATGTTGTTTTCACCGCATACCGAAGCTTCTGCAAAAGTGTGCCCTGTCTACTGCGCTACTGTTGCTCTGTATGCCACCAGTTATCTTCTCCCCCAAATAACAAAAACTGATGACTTTCTCAACCACTTGGCCATCTATCTTCCAGTCAGACTCAGTGCTCAATGTCTTGGTCTTATTATAAGCAGTCTTCAGACTAACCTTTTCTGCTGTTTCGGCTAGATTTTTTAGTGCTGTCTTTGCCTCTTCTACCATCTCATTTAAGAGCGCCATGTCATCTGCGAATGCCAGGTAGTCCACTGTTGCATTATGTTTGACCTTGTATCCTATTTGCACACCTTTGATCTTCATGTTACTATTTAGCTGTATCCACTGTCTCACTACTTTGTCCAAAACCAGGTTAAATAAAATTGGTAGCAGTCCATCCCCTTGCCACACTCCTGTTTTTATTTCAAAGCTGTCTGACAGTGTACTGTGATGCCTAATCCTGACAGTAGCGTCGCTTAATGTTTCCTTTATTATTGCATGTGATGTAGCATCCAGTCCTCTATCTTATAACACATCAAGCAGAGTACTTCTCTCAACTGAATCATAGGCCTTTGGAAGTCCACAAATGTCAGTATTATCTTTTTCCCTTTCCTGTGTCTGTGTTCTATTACCCTTTTTATTCCAAATATCTGTTCCTCCCTTTTTTAAAGCCACACTGGTACTCTCCTATTGCTGGCCCCAGTTGCCAGTTGTTCTCCAACACTGTTCAGCAAGATTCTTGATAAAACCTTGTACCCTATGTTTAAGAGAGAGATGCCCCTGTAGTTATCCCTCGAGACGTTCTCTGAAGCAGCTGAAGAAGTGCACCGGGAAACCTGCCGTGCTCAGACAAGAACTAAACCGATCAAGTTGAATATTACCAGCATGGGGAGGGCAGCCATTTGAGACCTGAGACAGAGCCCTGAGATTGTTGTCTTACCAGCTGACAAAGGCAATGCTACAGTTGTCCTTTCCCATAAGGACTACATTGAGAAGATGCAGAGCCTGCTAAGTGATGAATCTTACAGGAAGATCAATGCTGACCCAACAAAAAAGGTGGAGAACAAGACTTGGGCTCTTCTCAAGGACGCGGATTTACCAGAGGGTGTCGCCAAGAAATTGACACCTCAAGGACCTGTACCGCCAAGAGTTTATGGACTCCCTAAAGTCCACAAAGAAGGGGTGCCGTTACACCCAATTGTCAGCAACATTAGGGCACCTACATACTTGCTGGCCAAATACCTGGCAGAACTACTAAGCCCTTATCACGTTCGGAATTCTATGGATTTCGTAAAACGTCTCGAGGACTTCAGGCTGAAAGACTCAGATGTCCTGGTGAGTTTTGTCGTTCTCTCTTCGAGAGTCAGTTGAGCTCATTGCACAGAAATTTGACGAGAAGACGACCGAACTTTTCAGGCACGTTCTGACCTCCATGTATTTTCTGTTTAATGGAGAATACTATGAACAAACAGGAGTCGCAATGGGGAGCCCACTTTTGCCTGTGGTCACGAATTTCTATATGGAGTATATCGAGGAGGAAGCTTTGGCATCATCCAAATGGAAACCTGCTTGTTTTCTACGTTATGTTGATGACACGTTCGTGATATGGCCCCATGGAAGGGGCAAGCTCCTAGACTTCCTTACACACCTGAACTCCATACATCTGAAGCAGAAGGAAGTTTACCATTCCTGGATGTAATGGTCAAAAGAAGAGAGGATAGCACCCTGGGCCATGGGGTATACAGGAAGAAAACACACACCGACCTGTATTTACATGCAAATAGCTGCCACCACCCTTCGCAGAGGAATAGGGTACTAAAAACACTGGTGCACAGGGCGTGCACCGTGTCTGCCTCATGAGCTGGAACATCTCAAAACTGTATTTTGGAAAAACAGGTCCCTGGAATGGCAGATCAGACGCGCTCTCCGCCCCACCTTTACAGTACAGCGTGTGGAGATGGACGAAGTCACGGAGGAAGAGATAGCCACTGCCTATATACCATATACTGGCACACTATCAGGGAAAATAGGATGAATATTGAGGAAACACCAAGTAGGAATTGTCTTTTGCCCGCCCAATAAAACATGAGCATTATGGGGAAGTGTCAAAGACGATCTCGGTTTGCGGAAGGCTGGCATATACCAGATTCCCTGCGAGTGTGGGAAGACTTACATTGGACAGACAGTGTGCACCATCGAAGATCATTGCCGAGAACATCAGAGGCACACTCGACTTATGTACCCCAACAAGTCGGCAGTTGCAGAGCACTGTTTGTCCAAAAAATCATGAAATGGACTACCAACAATCCAGGGTATTTGCACAGACATCTAAATACTGGGACAGCATCATTAGAGAGGCTATCGAAATTCGTACCAGGCACGGACTCATCAACAGAGATTGCGGCTATAACCTCAGCAAGGCATGGGAACCAGCACTGAGTCTAATTAAAAAGAGGCTCAGCAAAGAAAACAAATGAGCAACCAGGCCGGATGAGGCAGTTACACCAACGCCACCACAGACGCCAACGCCAGCCTCTCGGCGACTGCCGACGCGCGGCCGTGGGCACGAACCGCGGAAAGAACGCCTCATGGGGGAAGGGGATTTAGGACAGCCGCCCGCCCTCAGGAGCTCAGTTTATCAGCGCACCTGACGATGGCGACATGTCTGATCGCTGAAATATTGTGCCCGTTGGACACTATGGACCGGCAGTACACCCGTGGACTGTTCGAGCAAGAAATATGCTGGGAGAAGTTGATCTGATTCCATCCTGCTATTTTTCCTCACTTTCGTGTTCATAATGTCTCTGTGATTCTTGTCACAGATTGCTACATGGTCTAGCTGTTTTTCCCCAATCCTGTTTCCAGGGCTGACCCACGTTGTTTTCTTGCTTGCCTTAGCTTTGTAATGGGTTGTCATTATTCTCATCTTGTGTCTCCTACCTAGGTCCACTAATCTCTCACCATTCTTGTTCTCTTGTGGGCTGGATGATCTCCCACAGGGCCTCTAAACTCCCTTTCCATGCCTATTTGCGTGCTAAAATCTCCTACCAAAATAGTGACACCTCTTTTGTGCACATCTGTCACTACCTTATCCAAAGTGGGCCAAAAATGTTCAATTCCAGCTTCGTCTTTTTTGTTCTTATAATATGTTGGTACATGTGCATTTACTATTGCATAGATTTTGTTTCCTATTTTCATTGTCGGATATGACAGCCTCACGTTTATGCAGTGACACTATCCAGGTATCTACAATCTATTACAAAGGCTGTGCCAAACATAAAAGGTTGCCTCCAACACTGGGTTTCCCTTTCAGAATCGCATATCCCTCTAATTCCATCGTGCTTTCGTCCCCTGAATCTTGGTTCCTATAGTGCCAGTACGCCAATCGCATGTTCTCTCATACTGTCAACAACTTGCTTTAGCTTGCCCACCTTCATCATTGTCTGTATGTTTATGGTTCCCATTTTAAAAGTCTGTTTCGATCCAATTTTGTGTCCATGATTTAGATCAGATTTGGAGGTACTGGTAGGTTCACAGTTTTGTTTTGCACATGATTCAGGCTCCCCAGAATCCAATAGCCTGCTTGCATTGACCTCAGTCAATGAGGAATTAGACACCTGGGGTATATTTGTAATTATCACATGCTTCATGACTGCCTCACAAGCCGAAGTTTCAACTTTGGTTACTGCATTTGTAGTAGCGTGGTTACAACTGAGGTGGTTAGCCCCAGAGGATGTAGTCAGGCCGCCCCCACTGGGATCAGACGTCTTTTGTGGCCGCTCCACTGGAGTACAGGCGCCACTCTGTTGCTTGATGGCCGTTGAGATTCGCCACATCTTCTTTTGAAATGACTGGCCATCTTCGTCCACCTCTCAAGCCTTATACCTTTTCACACTACAATTTTGATTGAGAATGATAAGGAAAAAGGATAGGCTTAGGATAGGATAGGATAGGATACAGGATATCGCTAGGTCATCGCTAGCCTGTCCAGCTTGGGTGAACCTTCTGGCAGCTAAGCCACCGACGGCATAGCCCTCTGGGTCCAGAGATGCAAACAATGTCCTAGTTACAAAAAAGGCCCTTTTCAGGGTCGACACAATTTGTAAGACTTTCTGTATGTGAACTAACAGCTGTTGACAGGTTTGTTCCCAGTATGTTTTATCATGAAACTACAATGGATGTGTCAGGACCCCGACGGATTCGCTCCCAGGCCCCCAGAATGGAAGGCTGGCGCACTACCACCGAGCGTGCAGCTGCCTTGGCTACATCGTGATCTTCAGCAGGCAAAGCATTTGCAATCATGCGTCATCCAGAGCATCCGGCAACAGGGCAATCCTGCGGCCAATCAGAGCACATGGCACCAAGTTCCCGTAGTTTAAAAATTGTGCACTGTCAACCTACACAACATTAGTAATTTTGGTTCCTACTGGCATCAGCTATCTATGGTTAAAATTTCGTGACACAACCTTTCTCCACCCTTCATAATACTATTGCTAATGCATCCCAGATTTCCAGTACTTAAAAAACTAGGTTACAAAGTTGAAGATTGTAAGCTTTATCAGTAGGTTACTTCTTATGTTTATGAAGCTGCTACCTGCCTTAAGAGATACACAGACAATTTCAGTATTAATTATTTACACAGAAACTACAGATATAAATGTCGAAACAAATGAATTGAAAAATTTGACTACAAATATATATTACAGTATACTCATCTTCATCTTCAAATGTAGCGTACATGTTCACTTTCATTTACACAGTTACACAAAATATCCAAACACATGATGATAAAAAAACATGAGACATTTTTCGAACTGGTAGTGACAAGTCTGCACTTTTCAGCTTTTAAGGATACAAAATCAGGTATTATTCGATGAAAGGTACTTCCTTGATAACCAAAACCTTTTTCATGTGTACAAAGACATCTAAAATTTTCTGCAGTTTTGGGAACTATGTCACTTCTGAGCATCATTATTATACGACCAACATCAACTTTTCCTATTTTGATGTCAAAATATACTTGTGGATTTTTCTTAACTTTCTTTGTTTCAGGTTCATCCTCCTACAAAAGAAAACAAACTGTGGCAGAACAAAATACCACACCAGACACACGTGTTGATAACAAACTGTTATATATTCTTACAGTTGTTTCTCCATTAGCAGATCTCTTGGTTGCATTATCAGCTTTCTTTAATGTTGCACCAGCATGTTCTTGAAGCCAAGAATCATCTGCCCAAACGGGTTTTGATGAGCCTTCTTTAATCTTCTGAGGTTTTGCCAAATTTACTCTAATGGTTCTTCCAAAAAGTTCTGAATCATTCTGAAACACAATATATGCTCTATTATTATCTATCCAATTACATTATATTGCCAAAAATTCATTGTTTTTGATGTTACATACTTTGAGTTTATTAACATTAATGAAATTCACATTCTTGTCTCTAAAACCTCACCTGTTTTTTAAATTAGAGATCACAAGAATAAATTTCAGCCACTTGTAGTTTCCTGCTGTTTCTTTTGCTAAAATATACTTTACATGTGAAACATAGCAACCCACGTATTTTTGTTCTGTTAATGTTAAATGCAATGCTAAAGTACAGGATATACACATTTTAATGTTTCCAGATGGAAAGTCACAGTGATCTGCATCATCTGATGAAACCATTTTGTGTGTAATGACAAAAGTAGTCTGGTAATTAATTTACATATACGAAACAT
The DNA here is from genome assembly GCF_023864275.1 of Schistocerca cancellata. NCBI lineage: Eukaryota > Metazoa > Arthropoda > Insecta > Orthoptera > Acrididae > Schistocerca > Schistocerca cancellata. The sequence continues at coordinate 319,890,189 of NC_064628.1, read as the reverse complement.
GTTAATGCGAGGAGTCACACAGGAAGCTAATTCTGCATTTGTCTTCACCAGAGCAACTGAACGCAGAGTGTGAGGAAGAGGTAAAGCCATGAAACCAGTGCGTGATTGGAAGGTGGCCATATGAAGGGCCTGTAAGAGCTTCAAGAACATTCTAGAACATTCTGCACAAGTGGCCTTCCTGTCTACCTAAATTTAAAAGACGCAGTAGGCCTGAGAATATACTCCTTGGACATGTGAATGGACTCCTCCATCTGATTCTGGTAGGAATAGAGGAAGCAATATTGCAGTAAAAAATTATTATTTTTTTCAACAATTAAATTGAGAGCAGATAGTGTGATAATCCTTTATGGAAGATCGATATCTGAGAAAGATTTTACTAACATCTGAAATGGTAACAGACATGATAATGAGAAAGTATGAGAAACATGCACGTGGATGGCTTGAATGTGATAGAGAGATGATGGGGATACTCTCAGGCACAGACTTGGCAGTGGGCGATCAGTGAAAATAGACATTTCAGGAACTTTCCAAGGGATTGCACAGATTACGCAATAGTTGTTTAGAGTACATATCCTGCAAATGCCTAAGTAAAAGACCAAATAGCTGTTAACTTTTTGATTCAGTTCATGTGCCAAGCTTTGTTTAACATGCTTCTTAAATATGTGAATGGTATGGTTTGGAAAGGAACAGTGCACTGAAGACCCCATGCCCCCCCTGACCAAGTAAGTATGCTTACACCATGCACTTTACTTTGTGTTATTTCCTTTCTCTGTGGCTATGTTTCTATACTTGATGACCCACTGATAGTAGTATAGTGCGTTAGTGAATGCATAATATATTTTTATTATGCTGTCAAAATGTGGAATGACACACGCAATGGTATGTACAGTATTCTTATTACTTTATTTCATGACCCACATGGAAGAGAAAGTAATTTTATGGTGTGTTACCGATACGAGTATGATTAAGCTCGCATTCACTGGAAAGACAAAGTTTCCTCGAGTTCCATAACTTTATGCTGAATGTGCAAGGAAGATGTATCCTGAGTTAATGGTTTTCTGTGATGACCAGACACAGATTACAACAATGTGTAAATATCACACGTTAGGTAAGGCTTTCAGGAATTAACTCAACTCCATAATAAATTGTCAACTGCAACATATGCTTCTGTCCTTGCTTGTACATTTAAAAATCCCCTTGGTAGTAAAAATTCAATTAAGCATTTTCACATATGGCAACTGCATAAGGCTGAGACACAGGATATCTGGGAACAGTCCTGTAACAATGTATGGTTAAAGAATGGCAATCAACTGTAAAGTTAAGGCGAGTCACTACACAACGTAAGTTCATACTTAAACCTAACATTAGGCACCACCAAGACAAGCAGGCAAGCAATAATCAAAAATTAACGTCAGAATGAAGCTCCCTGATAAATTCCCTGCAACTGCAGTCGATATGGAACCAATGTTTCAACTTCCGTTTCAAAAAATGCTTACCCTCAGTCACACAAATGGACAATAAATAATTGAAACACAGAAACTGAGGTTAATTCAAATTCTGTGAAACCATAAGCATTATAATGTCAAGATAACTATTTTCTTTTCTTTTTTCTTGCAAAAGGATTCAACATTTATTCTCACAAAAAGCTTGGTACCAGCACTTGAAATTAATGCGGTATTATAAACTTGGAAACTGATACCATATGCTGAGGCAATAAAGTTAGGAGTAGAAATGCTGTCACAACCCAAGTTCAAGCACAAGTCTAGCATCAGCAGACACAGGTAAACTCTGAAGAGCAAAGCCCATACAGTCTTGAAAACAGTACAGTCCGTTATGAACAATGAAATCACCATTATAAGATGCGAGCATACATAAACACTGAAGTAGTTTACAGCATGATGTGGCCTGATTAGCGGCGGCTTCAGTCCTGGAAGGTAGATGAAACAGTCTGGTAACCTCACAGTCTGTTGAGGAAGCTAACTGTTCTACTTCCGAAATCTCAAAAGTCTTGGTGCTTTGAAGCACGGGAGTTATCTGACTTGCATAAGCGTATGTGCAAGCATCTTCATCCACTGACAAATGGATCGTATCACCTCTAATGAGACTTCACGGTAGGATTTGTTACACATGTACTTGAAACTAAATTTACAACTAAGTCCTTACAAAACTTGCAACCCATTCTGCTTTATTTGTTCTTAACTGAAGGAACTCCAGCCTAGCAGCTACCACATATATCTTTTATGTAAAATGGCCTCTGTATTGTCTTTCCAATGGGAGGATGAATGGTTCTGTTAATAACTCTAATTTCTGTACTGAATGGAAAGTCTAAAGAGCAAACCAGGTCTAGAGAATAGCACAATCCACTACAACAGACACATTGAAATCAGTGTTGTACAATGTGGGCACAGGTAAAGACAGAAATGGCTTTTATCAGGTGGTGAGCAGCCTATTATCGGGCCATGCAGCTAGCTCACTATGTACGAAGCCACAGCTCGCATACCTGAGAGTTAGCAGTGGCAGTGTACTGGTTGGAGGTCCTAGCAGTCACACACAATGTTAATATATTTTTACATACTGTTGTCTGGTGGGACTACTAAATTATTGACGATCTCTCGATACATTTGCCAGCTTCAGATCAATTAACTGAGATGCAGCAATGCAGGTTAGCTAAACATTACCACCAGACGTCAAGATACTTTCATTCTATAATTCTGTCCACAGCCTGCCATTTACAGAGCAGTGTCACATCCCAGCACTGGTCCTATCACCAACTTTGGATGAGCTGTTGCTTCATAGGAAATGAATAGGGGTACAAACCTTTAATGATATGACTGAAGGAAACTTTAGTTCCTAATAATTTAGTCTTACTTGGAGAGGCACCTTCCAGTGGCTGTATATCTTTACATCAACAATTTCACCCTACCTTACTATGTGGTAGGCCTTTCCGCCAACTACCAGTTCCTGAATTCTACCTTTCACTATCAGAGACAAGTGCTCTGCTTGCAACTTGTACCAACTATGCACAATAAATCACACCAACCATAACAGGGGACAAGTTGGAGACAGCACTCAATTCTGTCTATATTCTAAAATACAGAAAACACTAATTATAACTCCTTGCGACTAATGCAATTAGACACCTCATTCTGACTGGGAGACAAGTGCAAGAGAGCTACACAAAGAAAATATCAATTATTACTTGTTGCTATTAGCAGTGACAAATTCTACAGACTTATTCTTTAGTAACATAGAAAACTGAAGATAGTAACTATTGCTGGATACTTATTGAAAATTCAGTGGCATTCCCCCTTGAATGGGTCCAATCTTCTCATAGTTTTCATTGCAGCAGCACTGAAGTATCATTCTAGTGACTATGAGACTAGGCTGTGGTAGTAGTAGTTCTTCTTCTTCTTCTTCTTCTTCTTCTTCTTCTTCCTGGTACTGACCCCGACTGCGACTGGCCCGACCGCGACTAACTTGGTCCTGTGCACTACGTGCTTATACAGGGTGAAATAAAAATGATGCACTTGGCAGTTGGCATACAATTCCTTACCCCAATTCATAACAAAGGGTACACCTAGCAAAACCTAGTCCTGTCAATAGGTTTAACAGAAATGCAGTTTAGGGAAAAGAGACTCTGCCAATACTGCAACTGCGTGCAGCTTGGCCAACAACAAGTAACATGACCTCTGCACCTGGAGCTGTCCCATTAGCTCACTGAGATGAGGCAATGCCATGGGAAACAGATATGCAGACTCCCAGGTGTTCCAGTCTTAGTCACACCATTTGTTTCTTTTTTTCCCAGTTAAACTATCAAATTATATCCAATTTACACCTCCAAAATGCAGTTTCTTGTATATTTATTTCTGTTACTGTTACCTTTATTTAAACATGAAGACATAACATGAACTTCTTACAGATGTAAATGACCACTTGGTTTCCTAGTTTATAAGAATAAAGGCGATACAAAATAATCATGGATACAGTATTATCATCTGTATCCAATGAGGTACAAGAAAGACAATAGCTGTGTTACACTAGATTTCACATTATGATATGCACAATAATTATGTTCTGTACTTTTGATGTCCAGGATTATCCTTGCAAAGCTAATACGTACAGGTAAGAGCAACATTCACATTAGAGAAAATGTTCAAAGTTACCACCATGCATTTGCAAACACTTTGCCACTTGCTGGATCATACTTTGCTGGACCCTACACAACACACCTGCATCCACCATTGGTAAAGAGACATGTGAGCTATCAGGTTGTGTACATCCATGGGTGGATGTACTATAAACCTGTTCCTTTCAAGTGTCTCCACTCAAAAATCTAGTGGATTAAGATCCAGGGAATTTGGAGGCCAGAACATTGGACTAATCCATTTCCCGGGGAATGCTTCGTTTAAATAGTTATGCACATTCATACCAAAGTGTGCACCAAGCTGAACCCAAAGCTGTCGCTGAACACCAGGTGGAATGTTTTAGAATGAGGCAGGCAAAGTATTACAAAGAAACATATGATACAGGTGCACATTCAACTTGTCAGGCAATAGGTAAGGGCCTAAAAGCACTCCTCCCATGATTCCAGCCAAAGGGTTTCTGCCAAAGCATGCCTGAGCCACATTTACCACAGGTGACATGTAGGTTGTGTTCAAACCAGTAACTGTTGTGGTGAAGCTAGGTTCATCAGTCCATATCATGCTTTTTATAAAATATTTGTTATCTTCAACTTGGTGCAAAAGCCATTCACAAAACTGTACGCATCTAATGCATTCTTCTGACAGCAGGTGTGAGACAATGTGAAAGGATAAGGATGCAGTTCTTCATAGTACAACACTTCAACAACCAGTTTTTGAAATATCTGAACTGCCTTGCAGTGTCACAGGTGCTTTAATGAGGTGATTGGTGAACAGTTTCAAGAATCACATTCTCTATTTGTGGCATGCGTTTAGTCCTTGGATTCCCGAAGTCATTGCTCCAGGTGACAGAAAAAAATCTTATCAGGATGGTGCCTTTGATGGTACCGTGAAGCGTGCGCACGAGCAGCAGCAGCAGCAGCAGCAGCTTAATGAATGCACCCAGCACTAAAAGCATATTGATATATTCGTTATTTGTGTACTCCATCGGGAACCTGCCCTACAATCACTAGACAGGACCAGTTATGGTTGTGCACTGGATGGTAAGCAGAGACATGCATGTACTTTAAAGGATCCCACTGTCATGTGACAGGCTACTGGCATGTGACAATGACGTCCTGCTTACAAATGAGGAGAACTAAGTAAGGGACATCTAAAAAAATAAAAAAAGGAACCTGACAAGGATTCAAACCATAGCTCCATGGTGAACACGGGTCTGCTATCCCAGTCGTCTACTCAATGAGCTACAATGGCTGGTGTGGTATTGTGAGGTGATACATTCCTCTGCACATTCTGATGTGCTGCATGATGAGAAAATGTTGCCAGCTCCTCATTTTCATACATGTATTTTCAAAATTCACCCAATCTGATTTTTCTAGATGGTCTTACCACTACTGAACACTATCTTTCCCAACGTCTAGACTCAAACCCACTACCTCATTCCTCACACACTTTATCAATTTATCCTAACCCACAACTACTTCACCTTTCAAGGAAAGGTATGCAAACAAATCTGCAACACAGCCATAGGCACCTGCAAGGCACCCTCCTATACCAACCTGTTTATGGATCATCTAGAGGAGATATTCCTAGCCTCCCAAAACCCTTGTCTGGTTCAGGTTCATTGATGTCATGATCTGGACTCAGAGTCAAGACATTCATACGCTACCTTCACAACCTCGACACCTTCTCTCTCATTCATTTCACCTGGTCCTCCTCAACCCAGCATGCTGCCTTCCTCCTCATTGATGGCTCAATCTGCACTGTTGTCCACATTAAACCCACCAAACACCAACAATACCTATATACAGACAGGCGTCATCCCTTTCACATCAAAAAATCCCTCCCATACAGCCTTGCCACCCAGGGACAGCATATCTGCAGCGACAAGAACTTCCTTGCCCAGTATGCTGAGCGTCTCACTAAGGCCTTCAAAGACAGGTGCTATCCCCCAGACCTTGTCCACTAACAAATTTCCTGTGCAACTTCCCCTCAAAACCCCAACTCTTCCACCAGCCTCAAGAATCAGCCACAAAAGAGTGCCCCCTTCATCACCCAATACCACCCTGTCCTGGAATATTTGAACCACATGCTTCGCCAGGGCTTCGACTTAGCTACCTCCACAATGTTCTAGTCATCCCTACACCATTACCAAACCCAGCTGCTTGCCACAAGGGTCATATCCCTGTGGAAGGCTCAGATGCAAGACTTACCCAATCCACCCACCCAGCACTTCCAGTACCGGTCCAATCAAAAGTTTATCTTACTCCATCAGGGACCAGGCCACCTGTGAAAGCAGGTATGTTATTTACCAGCTCTGCTGCAATCATTGCACAGCTTTTTATATTGGTCTGATTACCAACCTGCTGTCGACCAGGATGAACGGCTACTGCCAAACTATGGCCAAAAGCAAAGTAGACCATTCTGTGGCACAACATGTAGCTGAATTAACATGCTTGATTTCAATAGCTGCTTCACTACCCGAGCTATCTGGATTCTCCCTTCCACCACCAGCTTTTCTGAACTGTGATAGGAATTACCCTTACAACACGTTACCCGTAATTATTCCGGCTGCAACCTATGGTAACATACTGTCCCCCCACCCTCCACCCAAGTTTCTGACCCCTCTGTCCTACCAAGTCCTCCTCATGCTCATCTCCCACCCTTTTTGTCTGCTGCCCTCAGCCAATGCACTCACCCATCCTTCCCTGCTCCCCTCCTTTTTCAGTCAATTTTCCCCACCACCCTGCCCCACAACCTCCTGACAGTGCACCTGTTGGCATTCTACACTCTGCACACTCTATCAGACAGCTCTCCTCTCCCCCACCCATACACTGCCATCCCTTCCCCTTCCCTGTGCCCTCCAGATTGCTGCTTCCATCCCATGTGATACCTGATTCTGGCCCCAAGATGCTGGAGTTGGCGGTCATGTGTGCATGAGGTGTGCTTGCTTGTGTGAACGAATGGTATGTGTTCTTTTTTTTTTCTGACGAAGGCTGCAGCCGAATGCTTACGTGCAAGTGTCTTAATTCTGCCTGTCTGCAACTTAACATGTCATCATTATGGTAAGTAGCAATATATCTTTTCCTACATTGATTTTGCTAGATAAACTGGATCAGGATTCACAGGCTGACATCCAAGTGCAGCATTTTTTTCCTTCGTCCTGTATGCTGCTTGTTCAGGGTCTTTGGGATGAGTTTCTCTAGCAATGTTGCTGATGCTACCAAAGGTCTTCCTAGTTTCTGGAAACTTTCAACCTCAGCTGAAATGATTCTCACACACACACCACCCTTGTTTCCATTACCGTATTCACCTCAGGTGTATGATCGCTGTTATACATGAAGAGCCAAAGAAACTGGTACACATGCCTAATATTGTGTAAGGCCCCCTTGAGAATGCAGAAGTGCCACAATACGACATGGCATGCACTCGACTAATTTCTGAAGTAATACTGGAGGGAATTGGACCATAAATCCTGCAGGGCTGTCCATTAATCCATTAGCGTATGAGGAGGTGGAGATCTCTTCTGAGCAGCACATAGCAAGGCTTCCCAGATAAGCTCAATAATGTTTATGTCTGGGGAGTCTGGTGGCCCCGTATCACACCAACTGCACACATCCCACACCATTACAGAGCCTCCACCAGCTTCAACATTCCCCTACTGACATGCACAGGTCATGGATTCATGAGATTGTCTCCATACCCATACAAGCCCATCTGTTCAATACAATTTGAAACGAGACTTGTCCAACCAGGCAACATGTTTCCCGTCATCAATGGTCCAATGTCAGTGTTGAAGGGCCCAGGAACATATTCCGTATCTTTCCACCATTTTACCAATTGGTTTGGTACACGAGCGCACAAATGGTCTTGTTTTCGAAGGAGAGCCCCAACATTATTCTGTAAGCATTTCAGACATGATGTCGAATGGTCCTAGCAAACCGAAACGCTGTTGTCTGTTCTCCTTGCACCAACTAATCAAAAGCAATCTGCCTCAGATTCATGCAGGCGCACTGCAGCGCCACAAACCCAAAGCAGCTAGCAGCCAACAAAGGCACGCTATTCTTCACAGTACCAAAAAATGTGGTTAGAGTACGTAATACTGTTCAAATTTTGCTGACCATGTGCTTCCATGAATGCATGATAATGATAGAATATTGACTGTGATGTGAAACTATCATAAATGTCACACTATGTCATTTTATCCTCATTCACATCAACGTCGTGTTTTGAATTTTGCGTTTCGGAATTTGAGTTAGGAATGGAGTGTAGTACCACAGTGCACACATACAGGTATGGAAATACCCAAAAAATTCATCATTTTTCCTGTATCCTGTCGTTACTTAGTTGCTCCAAAATTCTTGGAGGTATGTTCTGTTAATGCACGTCTATGCAACTAATTGAAGGCAGTTTGTTTATTGCCATACATGTTTTGCTTCTTTTATTCGAGAAGATGCTTTGCAAATAAAAGAAGCGAAATGCGTATGTCAGTAAACAAACTGCCTTCAATTAGTTGCACAGACGGAACACATCTCCACAAACCTGAAAAATTGTTTAAGAGAGTGTCAAAGAATAAGAACGTGCATAGAATGTGGTTGTAACTCGCTCCTAGAGATCCAAATGATGAGGTAGCCTACTTCCCTATATGATACATCAACAATTTGGTTCATAAAAACAAAATTAAAAAATGCCTTTTCGAGGGCGTGTGGCGAGTGCAACTATAGAATTTCATTCTAGTTTTATAACACGCATCTGATGAATCAAAATGTTTCACATATGGTGGTACAATCTAAAAATATTGTGGCAGGAATTTTTCATCTCTGTCTACCGTTGTTAAGGATTTGATCACAGATAAATACTTCTGACAAGCTAAAGTATAAAGACGATTGCTGCTAGTTTCATTCACAGTAATTTAAGTTATGCTCTTAGATTTCTGTCTGATCTGACCACGCACTCGGAAATTGCTACGTATTCAGAAAATAATGGTGAATTATTTATGACATGAAAAAGTATAATGTCACTGTCAGTTCTTTCACGCACAGCAATGTCATCTTCAATTTCTTGAACAAATGGAAGTCACGAAATTGAAGATACTGAGAAAGCACACTCTTACATATAAATAACAATGAATATATCAGAAAAATGCTTAACTTTGATGATTAATGAAGTCTAAGAACGTGTTACAAACACGAAGAGGGGAAAAAACTTTAGTATCCAAAGGTATATGAACCTACGACCTTTGACATGGCAGTTTGTTGCCTTACCCACTATGTTACCAGCCCTCGCTTACATGTAGTGCTTTAACACACAATTCCATTCAAGAGAAACGCAGGCTGACTTTGTTGCCGTATGACGTGCGCTTAATCCATAAGTGCATGAAATTTTGGAAGGTTTTGTCTATCAGGCTTCACAAAATTCCTTTATATTGTTACTTCAAAGTTTTAAATGTGTTTCAATAATTAATAAGTAAACCATTTGCGGGAAAATGTACACGAAGTCACTAGTAATTTCAGCTAACATTCGTGTGATACATGTAAGCAGAAATTTAATGATTTTTCAAACTCTTAATTACGTAAAAATAACAGATATTTTGTGAGAATATTGACAAACTGTTTTTCTTATGTTATAATCATTCACAGTAACAATACAAACCATATTTCTAACAAAGGAAAATAGTCTATTATAAACTCACTTTCCACCTGGACACGTCCTGGTGATTATTCGGTAACACAATCACTAAATCCGACACTCAATATTTTTAAAATAACAAATTCTAGGTGTAAAGAAATCACACTGAATCGAATGAAAGGGCCATACTGAAATCCAAAACCTCTTGGTACAGTTGTCAAAAAATTGGCTGGAGGACCGATCGATAACAGGTCTCAGAAGCTTACAGAATAGTAACTTCGGACAAAGAACCGGAAATGACATCACTACCGAGACTAACCTACTGCACCGATTGGTATGAACGATACAGAACATGGCCCCAGTTGAGGCATAAAGCTTCGTGTCGTGCCGTCATCAAGGGTACATGAGTTGGCCTTCGGCTCCGGAAGCCCATACCAATGATGTTTTGTTGAATGGTTTGCACGCTGACACTTGTTGATGGCCCAGCATTGAGAACTGTAGCAATTTGTGGAAGGATTGCACTTCTGTCACATTGAACGATTCTCTTCAGTCCGGCCACAGCATTGTTGGAGATTTTATGTTTTACCGGATTCCTGATACAATACGCTCATGGAAAGATCAAATGGGAAAATCCTCAGCTCACCGCTATCTCGGAGATGCTGTGTCCCATCACTTGTGCACCAACTGTAACACTACGTTCAAATTCACTTAAATCTCGATAACCTGCCACTGTAGCAGCAGTAACTGATCTAACAATTGCGCCAGACACTTGTTGTCTTATACAGGCATTGCCGACTGCAGCATCATATTCTGCCTGTTTACATGTCTCTGTATTTGAATACAAAAGATTATACCAGTTTCTTTGGTGCTTCGGTGTAGCTACTGAATACAGACATGCTATTGGGCAGCAGTGACTTATTTTTAAGGGCCTTTAGGAATACATCCATTGCTACTGCTTTTTATTTCCATTCAGAGTTCAGCTTCCATTAATTTATCATTTGAATTCCTTTTTTAAAACCAGTAGCACTTCTTTGCACCTGACTTTCAACAAGCAACAATAATGAGTAAGAACTGGTGTATGACATGCAAATATCTACTTCCTTTCATCTAAAGCATAAAGAATAAACAAAATATAAGGCTGATAATTTTTTGTGTCTAATGACTAGTAAATAAATGTGAAACCTATAATTTTCACAAAACGTTGATTTCAGAACACCACCGCTAGAACAGGAAATGTTATTGGAGGAAAACAGTTTGAAATACAAATACTCCTAAAGAAGATTCATGAAGTGAAACTGATGATCACACACTTTCACACACAGTGTATTTTTGTAAAATATTTGCAGCAACAATCTTGTTTATTATCATTATTACTACTATTATTGAGTAATCTGGATCGAATCAGTGTTGTTTAGTTAAAAATATATGAAACAACCATGTTCACAAGTTTTTATGGTCATAGTAAAGCTGTCTCTTTAGAGATATAGTACACACTTTGATAGAGATTGGGAACGGAAAATGGACGTGTATTTGGAACCAGGGATTATTTAAGTATGCAGTTTCAGGATATCTAAACAATAGTCAGCCATGTGGTTAACAGATGCCATAAATTGAAAACACACAATTAGTAAGGAATTCATCAACAGGTAAGGAATTCATCAAGACTGAGTGAGCCATGAGGTGAGAAATATCTGTGGTATGTTGACAATGCATGAGAAAGCAAATGAAATTGCATCTTGCAGAAACTGTTAAGTTCCAACACATCTAAATCAAACATAATAATGATGATATCTGCCAGACTGGAAGAAGAAGAAGAAGAAGAAGAAGAGGAAGAAACTGTTTCTATGAGACCAATCACAAGAATAATCTGAAAAGATTTGTATTAAGTACACAGCTAACTGTCAGCCTCTTTTTTTTCCCTTGCATGTGAAAATGACAGTTGATTAAAGTAATGAAGTATGAGGATTTATTCTCATAGGCAGTTGCCTGCTGACACAAAATGCTTAAATGTGTACAGTATATGTAACTCAAAGATACTAATTCAGAGGAAGAATACCAATAATGATAGATATTATTTCAGTTACTTAAAAAAATTTATCTTTTATCTCCTAAAAAATAGTTCTTCACAAAAGAGGGGCAGGTGGAGGGGGGGGGGAGGGAGGGAGGAGGAGGAGGGAAGTGGGAAGGAGGACTAACCAGATGCAGATTATTCTGAGAGAAAGAGGCAGAGATAGAAGTATGTAGGCAATTTTGTTGATAAATTACATTAAAGGGCACACTCATCTCTACAAACATTTTGTGTTGTTACTATATCTACAAGTTTTTTCTGCTGATGATAACCATTTAAACCATTTATCATCTTAAGTGTGCAGTAGGCCTACTGCTTAAAAGGCTGAAATGATGGGTGGGACAACAGTAAAAAGTAACCTACCATGTTGTCAATAGCAGCTGCTGCATCTTCGGCTGCCTCAAATTCAACAAATGCAAAACCTCTATGTTTTTCAGTTTCATAATCAAGAGGTATCTGAATGTCAACTATATCACCAAATGGAATGAATGCTGCATGCAGAACTTTCTCATCAACTTCTTCTGCCAAACCACCTATAAAAGCAAATACATAAATCATAAATTAATGACGTTTTACTAGAATCAGACAAAAATTTTTGGAGAAGAATTAAAATTCTTGTTCATAGACATCATCTAGTGTATGTATGTCATCAATACGTGTCTCACATCACAATTATCATTGACATGTAGAATCCACAATCAATTATCAGTTACAAGACAACTGTTATCAACAAGAACTGTTTACAATGATAATGCATCTATTGAGTACAGACAAAGTACATACAGCTGTGGTACATTCTAGTATTTCAAAAATAAGCAAATCCCAAAGCCAACAACAAAGTACAAAACTTAAATGATAAATAATTGCAGAAGGACGGAATCAAAATAGCAACCTACTCATTGCCAGTCAGACAGCTATGCAACCACTTTTCTGATAGCCTGACCATCTGAACAGGCGTAAAAATCCATACTAGTTCATCTGGGTTGTAGCTTAAAGATTGATTATGGGCGTTATAACATCCACAGTCCTTAACTTGTGCACCCAAGGCCCACATGCATGCCAACTGTCTTGCATCTTCATTTGGGTTGTTAAGTTGTTTAATCCAATAGTATTCAACAGTATTGGGTTGAAACACAAACAAAGTATCCATTTTTGTTTCAGCTCTCAACCACGTATCTAGAAAAAAATGCATGAAACTTCAGTGTCTTATTTTGTTGTGTTGCACGTGAATGTCATGACAAGCAGTATTGTATCCTAGTCTCCCTGTTTGATGCCCACATACACTGAGAGCATATCAGTCATTTTATTAAATTATCTGGTGATGCCTTCATCTGCAGATGGCAAGCAGTTATCATCCTGTGCACGATTTGCAACTTTTAATTACTTTAGTCACTAGCGTTGACTAAAATACTTTCCCATAGTCATAACTCACTACACCTGGAGTTACATGCTTCAAAATTATGTCTTCTGGAATAAACCTGGTGATTTCTGGAACTTCAGCAATCGGTGCAGCCATAATGATAGCATAGCAAATGGCTCTGAGCACTATAGGACTTAACATCTGAGGTCATCAGTCCCCTAGAACTTAGAACTACTTAAACCTAACTAACCTAAGGACATCACGCACATCCATGCCCGAGGCAGGATTCGAACCTGTGACTGTAGCGGTCGTGCGGTTCCAGACTGAAGCACCTAGAACCACTCGGCCACACCGGCCAGCTGACAGCATAGCAAGTTAGATACTCAGTCCAAAATATTATCCATTAAGTCCTTTTTACTGAACTGCAAAATCTCCTCAAGAGGTAAATTTCAATCTGATGAAGTTAGTGCAGGACAAATTAGTACCAGATGTTCTGGGGTAAGTGAGGCACATGCTCCCATTGTTGGCATTCTCTATAATGTCCTACAAAATATCTGACAGATAAACACAAACCTGGCCAGTGATACCTGTTTCTGATTTTATCAAGGGTCTTTTTAAATCCCAGATACCCTGATGTTAAAATGCCATGAAAATACATAAGTGAAAATACATTAGTATGACTAGCTGCAGAAGAGTTACGAGACAAACAACAATTTACTTCCCATTGGCTCAATATTTCTTGTAGCCCATCTGTTAGTCTGAATTGTCAATGGAAATGTTTTTCCTTCTTTAAGTCTTCCATGCTCTTCTGCGATGTTGGACCTTTCCTTTGTTCAACTACCAATGCTCATTTGTGCAGCAATGTCTGGCATACTGCCAGATCTGCAATGGTAGTCTGTAATTTGTGTTTGTATTCACTTTTGTAAACTACTTTGATGCCATATTCCTGAACTTTTGGTGCCTAGTTTGTCCTGAGAGATCCTTTGGGCTTGTCAGCCAGCATAAAAAATGTTTGTCAGTCACAACAGCCATATAAATAGAGTCAGAACTTCAAACATACTCTGGAGGCACAAGCAATCACTTTTTAAGTGCCCTCCTAGATTTACATTAGAAATGCACCCCTCCCGTAATAATTACCATCAGACTATAGTTCTGTCTCAGAATTCTCATAAAAAATGCTAGGACTACTGAAGTTGTCAGTGCCGCTTTACGATCACAAAAAGATGTTCCCTGATTGTGGGCCCAAGAACATTTGGCATCTCCCTGCAAAGACCTTACAGTAGCTGTGCCTTGGAACTGAAAACTATTATGAAGCATCTGTAGTAGAAGCAGATTCCTGGGAAGCCTCTCACATCACATATGTGATGAAACATTGGAAAATCTGTTATGGCTCTTACCTTTTCAGAATCAGGTCAGACTATGCTTCCACTAACTACTGCAGGTGCCCGAAGGTTTTTATTTCTTGGCTGATGAAGATGCATTTCTCAAATCCAGTCGTAGATCTGCACCATGGAAACACTTTAGCACAGTTGACCAGTGGTTACAATTTTAATAAAAAGTCTTCAATAAAACAATAGTGTCATCCATCCAGATAATGAATACATATAAATCATTCAAGATGTCGAATCACGTTTTCCATGATGCTTTCAGAGGTAGCTGAAGTTTTGTGCAGGCCAAGCATCATAACTTTGCACTCAAAGAGGCCATCAGGTGTTACAGAAGTAGCCTTTTTCATGTCAACCCCGTCAAAATTGATCAATCCATAGCTAGTCTGAATATCCATAGGGGAGAAGTAATTTTCTATACCTTCATACATTCCAAGGTGACATCCATTTGTCACAATGGATACATATCATATTTGTGATTTTGTTCAGCAATTGGAAATTAACAAAGAAATGCTATGAGCCATCTCTCTTCTTCACAGGCAATATTGGGGAGGACCATGAACTTTCTGATGGCTGTATAATGTTGTCTAACACATCTTTTCCACTTCAATTTAAATTATCCATTGTTTAGATGGAGACTGTGGGAATGACTGTGGCATACTGGACAGTGAACTAGACTTGGATACAGCAATGGGCTTCATTCTGCTGGAGTAATTGTCTACCATTGCTTGACATGAACAGACTGGCCCTGCTGCCCGATGTTTAGTACTGTAATAGTCATCAAACGATCTTCATCCTTCTCTTCATTAGTGTAGAATGTGCCAATGGCCTTACCGCAGGGGTAACACCGGTTCCTGTCAGATCACGGGAGTTAAATGCTGTCGGGCTGGGCTAGCACTTGGATGGGTGACCATCCAGTCTGCCGAGCGCTATTGACAAATGGGCTACACTCAGCCCTTGTGGAGGCAAACTGATGAGCTACTTCATTGAGAAGTAGCAGCTCTGGTCTCATAAACTGGCATATGGCCAGGAGAGTGGTGTGCTGACCACATGCCCCTCCCTATCCACATACAGTGACACCTGTGGCTGAGGATGACATGGCGGGCAGTCAGTACCATTGAGCCTTTGTGGCATTTATGATGGAAATATACCACCATGTTGTTCAACATTCTCCAAATGTCTATTTTTCTACATGACACCCATGGAACTTGCAAGGCAACAAGTTGTATATGTGTTTCTGAGAACCTTGGATGTCATCTGACAGTTATGGTATTATTCCAGGGTTTCTGACTAAATATTGCTCAATGCCAGTTCATCTTGAAGAGATTGGTATGAATCATCAACAGACTTCATCCTGGTGGGATTCGGCAGTTAAATAGTGTCCCTTATCAAAGGTAATAATACCCAGATAGTATTAGGACCAGAAAATTCATTGATACTGGAAGTAAACAACAATGAAATCCTAAATGAAGACTGGAATACACAGGGTGAATCAGGAGGAAAGGTACATGCTTTGAGGGATGACAGTATTAGTGATTCTGAACAAAAAACATAAAATGAACGTACGTCCTGTTCCTAATGTTTTCCAAGGACACTAATGAAAGCAATGGAGAACAGGACAGATGCATGTGATAGTATATAAAACATTGTGATCTACTGTTTTGTTTGACTGTGTACATCCCCACAAAAGACATCCAAAATGTGTATCGTCAACTGCAATTTCTAAGAACTTTTAGCATATTGCAGCCCAGTCAGCAACTGTATTAGACTAATATGTTGATGAATTAGCCTCAGTTGCGCAAATTTTCTGGTTTTTACCAGGTTTTGGCTAAATTAATCTAGCCTTCTTCAGAAGCATAAAATTACTATAACATGCCAGAGTAAGGCACAGTCAACATTAAAATTAAAACCTATAACTGAAGTCCAGCCCCGGCATCTCTTCACCACATGGTCGGTCAGCAGTGGCAAATACGTTGGCCAATGTATTTGTCCCAGATGATTGGGGGGACAGTGCTCCCGAGGTAGGTGGTGCGGGAGCAACAGGGAGGGAAGTGTCCCTCACCATCAAGGGGGCAGATGTTGTCTTCTGGCTCTGAGAGCCAACTGGAACTCATGGAACTGTTCTTGTAGTGGCAGCATAAAAGTAGGTCATAGCCACAGGATGTAGGCAATCAAATTTCCTCTTGGCCTCAGTATAGGTCAGTCAGTCCAGGGTCTCGTATGCCATGATTTTCCTTTCTCACTGTAAAATCCTGCAGTCTGGTGAACAAGAGGAATGATGCACTCCACAGTTGACACAGTTGGGAGACCGGGCACATGGAGTATTGGGATGGGATGGACGTCCACAATCTCGACATGCGATGCTGGAAGTACAGCGGGAAGACATATGGCCGAACGTCTAGCATTTAAAGCATTGTATTGGGGGAGGGATATATGGCTTGACATCACAGTGGTAGATCATCACCTTGAACTTCTCGAGTATGTGTCACACTCGAAAGCCAAGATGATGGTACCGGTGGCAACCTGATTATCCCTCGGACTCTGATGGATGCACTGGATGAAATGAACTCATCGTCACTCTAAATTGGTGCGCATCTCATCATCAGACTGCAAAAGGAGGTCGGTGTGGAATATAATACCCTGCGCCATATTTAAGCCCTTATGAGGCGTGATGGTAACGGAAACATCCCCCAGCTTGTCACAAGCGAGTAATGCTCGTGACTGGGCAGAGGATGCTGTTTTCATCCAGATTCACCCTGACTGTATTTTGGACAAGTCCTCCCTCTCCCCAAACTTGTCCTCTAAATGCTCTACAAAAACTGAGGCTTCTTTGAGAAAAAGGAGTCCCCATCAACTCTCATACATACGAGGTACAAGGGAGGATAATGTTTGCTGCCATCCTTAGCCTGGCGTTCCTCCCATGGTGTGACCAGGGAGGGGAACGATTTAGGATCACACTTTCTTGCATTGTACTGAGACTTGGAATGCTTAGAGACTGCTGGCATTTGATCACCAGCAACTGATGACGTGGTACACTTCATCACGCATCATCCACCCTGATGCCACCCACTCCAACCAGTGGCACTCCCCACAGGTGCCACCCAGCAGCAGGATGGTCATTGCTGGGAGTACCGATCCCCAAGGCGACAGGCATCTACTCCTTGGCATACATGGGGAGTTAATGGCGCAGACATCAGCAGTGATCCTTGTGAAGTCAGGGGGCTACAACCAAAAGGGTACATTGCAGCCCCACCACAACGGACTGGCTACCGTGCTGGATACGAGATGCAAGGAATTCCATGGCCATCATCGGCGCAGAAAACGACACTGCATACCGGGTGGAGAAAAACGCACCCAGGAAGGTGTCCTCGCTCAAGAGATGGAGGATGAGTGGGACTGCAATGCCACAACGAGAAACTGGGCTAAAGATCTCAATCAGGGTGTATACGTGGACAAGGAAAAAAAATTCCCGGATTTTTCCCGGATTTACCGGTTGAAAATACACTTTCTCCTGGATGAAAATACACTTTTTCCGTGTTAAATGACAGTGTACTTTTCCTCGGCACTGTAAAACTTATCAATCCTTAGAATGTTTATGGTTTTCTAAACAGACATAGAATTTACCGGCACTTTAGAAAATGAAACCCAGGGGCAAAAAACACGTTTTGGAAAGGTCTTTGATGTGCAGCAACATGTATGCTGCATTTCTTCGTTTTACGGAGGTATAAATCCGAATTCCACCAAACACTGCACGTTACTTTCCGAAGCAATGAAATCGAGATTGCGACACGCTTTTGTAAGCCAGTCATAGCTCATGTCACGTGATCTCGACAGCTGATGACAGTACAAGACACGTAGTGTAATCAACAAATAGCAAGATCACTCTTAAGTAGCGCGAACACACAAAAAGAAAAGTTAATGGTTTAAATAAGTACACATAGTTTTGATAGAAGAAAAACAGCTTTCACAAATAATATTAGTCTCTAAGATTAATAAGCTGCAAGAGAAGCTAAGCTTCCACATATAATGCTGATCATTTTACGCGTGTTAGACTTTAAGATACATGACACAAATGTGCCAGTAAAATTTTTAATAACAACGTAAATGTCTGATCTTCTGGGCTCTAAATTATTCTAGATGGTCGTCCTCAAGGAGTTGATTTTTACATGAGAGTCAAACGCTCTGTGGTTTAAGAAATTCATCGTACATTCTCGCACATAGTTCATCTTGCGTAAAAGGAAATTTACTTCGAAAGTACCACTTTTCAAACCATCATTCGCAATATTTTCCCGTGACCTGTTAGAAACTGGTTCATTTCAGCAGTTGCCAGAGAGCGCCAGATAACAGGCGTCACCGCGCCAGCGCAGCTACGATGACGCAGGAAGCCCGTATGTTCGTACGTGCAATCTTGCTTTATGTCATAAAAGAAACAAGACATCAAAAGATACTTCAGGAGCATCGTAATTTCGTGAACCATACTAAAATGCTTAATTTGGCTTAAAGTGCACAATCGTATGTCCAGATTTGGATGTAAATTTTCTAGAGTACCAGTACTGTATTATCTCATGTTTGGTTCTTTATTATGGCATAATGTCATATGAGCTAGAAGATCGAAAACGTGGACTTGAAATGCAGCGAATAGTTGAAACTAGCCAACAGTGTGAGATTAAACACTTCGTTTAAAATAAATTGGCTTCCTGAGCGCAAAATATTAATAAAAGCCCAATCTCTTTAGCAAACCGACAAATATAACTTCATTGTTCTGCAAGGTGATTAATGCTTGATTGTCAGAAAGGTGGAAATAAAACCTGGAACTAACAACATATTTTAGCTTTCCGTAATTATGCGAACATATTTTAATTTATTTGGTAGCTCCCGGCCACAGAAATCCGTTTTGTGTTCATTTAATGTGAGAGCAATAAACGAAGAGGAAACAGCAAAATCACTAAACGTAAGCACAGGTCACGTGGAGACTACCCACCTCCCCACTACAACTCTGACTGCTCTGTGCATCAGCCCTGGATCTACGATATTTCCGAACCGGAGCAATTTAGACAGTGGCACTCAGCCACACATCTGTAGCCAGAAGCGGGAGAAGGTACTACCCATAGGCACCTCAACTGCGCATGCGCAAGAGCTCGCCCGCAACTGCTCAAATGAATCAAATGTAAACAGCTGTCATGCCACACTCATCGGAGGCAATTTGTTGTTAGGAAGCACTGTATATTCTTCCTAAAGCCTTTGACACACTTTGGTTGGCAGACGCTTGTATGAGCACTGTGTTTTGTTGTATATGGCGCAATTCCTTTGCCGCTTAAGTTTTATTTTCGTTTTTCTTCCTCTTGTTAATGTTTTGTTGCTGCAATATTATCCTGCAGACGTGGAATACAGTAATACCCTTTGTTGGATTATTGGTTCTTACCAGTCAAAATAACAAAAATTTAACTGGTAACTAAAACAAGGAAAAGTTCCCGGAATTCCAAAAAATTCCTGGGTTTTTCCCGGTTTTCTCCCGGACGAAAAAATTCCCGGGTTTTTCCCGGATCTCCCGGGTCGTATACACCCTGTCAATGCACGATGCACCATGTAAGGTGGTCTTCCCCAATTGGCTTGCTCTTTGGGAAAATTTTGAAAAATGGAAGTCAAACCCTACAGGGGACCATTACATAAAGGCCAAAAGGTGTGAGACTCCTTTTAGTCACCTCTTATGACAGGCAGGAATACCTTGGGCCTATTCTAACCCCGGGACCTGAAGGTGGTGTCCGAGCAGAGAATGCTCCTATTTATACATGTACAGCATGCTGCAGTAAATTTCAATATTTCATACACAACTCCAAAACCTTAAATGATAAAAAATTACAGAAAAAGAGAATAGAGCCAGTAACCCACACACTGCCAGCCAGCAACTATAACTGCTATCACACGCAGAATGACGAACGGCATGCAGCAATGTGATTTACCCAATCTTGTACGCTATCTCTGTGTTTAAGTCTCATTACTTGTTACATAGTATCATGAGGATCCATTTTGTAGCTTCCTTTAGAGTTCTCTTCTATCTGGAAAGTAAATCCAGATGGGGAAATTGCCACTGAGTGGAGATCACTGCCAACTTTCTAATCTGTAATATCCCTTAGTGCAGGCAACAGAAGATAAGGCTGATGACTGAGAATCACCTTGTGGCAGAGCTGAAATGTGTTGCCAAACAAAGACACAGTGGTTTTTGCTGTGCCAGTAGTTTCAGCTTCATGACATAAGTTCTCAGTCCTTTCAACCTCCGCTGAATTATAGGAGCTGTGGATCAGTGAAGGCTTCCTTTTCCCCCTATCTTTCTGACATGGTGATGAACAATTAATACATTTTGGTAGGTATGAACATAGTCCATTTCCTTCATGTGCCTCACACATAGCTTCCAAACCGTTGGTTGGTTGGTTGGTTGGTTTAAAAGAAGGGGGAAGGGATCAAACTGCTAGGTCATTGGTCCCTTGTTCCGAATAAAACAATGCCACAAGGGTGAGAATAAAACAAGCGAGACTGACAACACAAAACGGAGAGAAAGGAAAAACCACAAGAACGAAGGAAGGGCAACAAACACTTAAATGGACAAAATGGGTCAAGAAAACCACGGAAACACAAGAAACAGGTAGAAGAGATTAAAACGACTAAACAGATTACCATGGCTGGCTGACCATGAGAATAAAAGGGAGAAGCCAGCCACTCTACAACACATTAAAACCTCTATGCTAAAAACACTAGGGTGGAGGACACAGAGGGACAAAGTACATGTGCTAAAACTTAGATCAAATGATAAAACCCACCTTCACGAATAAAACATAAAACTAAATCAGCCGATGAAACATTGTCAGATAAAATTAGCAACGAGTCTGGTAACCGAAGATTTTGTCGCAGGGCAGACAAAGTAGGAAAGTGCATCAGAATAAGGGCCACTGTCAACCAGGTGCTGCATCAACAATGAGACGGGTCTTCACGGCGCAGGAAGCAGCCGCGGGTTGCCCGAGTGTGGCCAATGCGGAGCCGGCAGAGAACCACAGAGTCCCTGCGAGAAGCCCGCATGGAGGACTGTCACACATTCGTAGTCTCCCTAATGGCACGCAGTTTGTTGTTTGTACTGAGACTACACCATTCCATCTCCCATAGCAAAAAAAGCTGGCGGTGTAAAATGAACGCAGGTCAGTTATGATCTCCATAAGCGGTTTCATCGTAGCCTGTTTGGCCAGCCTGTCAGCAGGCCTGTTGCCCGAGATACCGACGTGACCTGGGGTCCAGACTAACGCCACTGAACGAAAGGACCATTCCAGGGCATAGATAGACTCCTGGATGGTCGTACCAAAGGATGACGAGGGTAGCACTGGTCGATAGCTTGTAGGCTGCTCAAGGAGTCAGTACTCAGAAGAAATGACTCCCCAGGGCATGAACGGATGTGGTCAGGAACACGAGATAAAGCCACCAGCTCGGCAGTGAAAACACTAAATCCATCGGGCAAGGAATACTGCTCAATGTGTCGTCCATGGACATACGTGAAGCGGACGCAACCATCAGCCATCAAGCTGGCGGTGTAAACCACTTCATGTCCTTGGTACATGTCCTTTCGGCCATGTGAAAGGTCCAAGAGAAGCCGCAGCCTAGGACTGCAAATGGACTTCAAGTATAGGTGATAAAGGAAAGGACTCCACTTCAGACAGAAGAGATTGGATGCGAACAGCAATTGTAAGCACTGACCTGGGCCACCGATGCGGGAGATGAACCGCCGTGGATGGGAAAAGGAGACGGTAATTTGGATGCGCAGGAGAACTACGAATGTGTGCAACATAACTGGTGAGAAGTTGCGCGTGCCTGACCTGCAATGGAGGGACTGCAGCCTCTGCAGGACACTGGTCACCGGACTCGTCCTAAAAGCTCCCGACGCTAGTCGAACGCCACAGTGGTGCACTGAGTCGAGTAAACGCAATGCTGAGGGTGCCGCCCAACCATAAACCAGACTTCCATAGTCAATGTGGGATTGAACAAGGGATCCGTAGAGCTGCAGCAGCATAGAGCGATCTGCACCGGACTTGGTGTTGCTCAGGCAGCAGAGGGCATTGAGGTGCTGCCAGCTCTTCCACTTAAGCTGACATACGTGAGGAAGCCAAGTCAATCGGGCATAGAAAACCAGTCCTAAAAATCGATATGTCTTCACTACAGTGAGGGGATCATCAGCAAGGTAAAGTTCTGGTTCCAGGTGATCGGTACGATGCCAACAGAAGTGCATAACACATGACTTTGAGGCCAAAAATTGGAAGCCTTGGGCTACAGCCCATGACTGCGCCTTTTGGATGGCTCCTTGTAGATGCCACTCTGCAACACCAGTACTGGTGGAGCTATACGAAATGCTGAAGTCGTCTGCATACAGAGATGGTGAGACGGACGGCCCTACAGCTGCTGCAAGACTATTAATGGCCACTAAAAATAGAGATACACTCAATACAGAGCCCTGGGGGAACCCATTAACCTGGATATGGGAGGAACTTTGGGAGGCACTAACTTGGACATGAAACTATGAAGCAACAGGAAATTTTGGCTAAAAATCAGGAGTGGGCCTCACAGACCCGACCCATATAATGTGAAAAGGATACGATGTCGCCAGTTGGTGCCACACACTTTTCGTAAATCAAAAAAGACAGCAACAGGGTGTTGGCGACTGGAAAAGGCTGTTCAGATGGCAGACTCGAGTGACATAAGATTATCAGTGGTTAGAGCGACCCAGGCGGAAACCACCCTGGCACGGAGCCAGTAGGCCACGTGGCTCCAGGACCCAACCCAACCGATGACACACCATATGTTCCAGCAGCTTACAAAGAACGTTGGTGAGGCTGATGGGTTGATAGCTATCCACATCAAGCAGGTTTTTGCCGGGTTTGAGTGCTGGTATGACGGTGCTCTCCTGCCAGTGAGATAGAAAGACACCATCACACCAGATCTGGTTGAGATGACGAAGAGATGTCGCTTGTAGTCAGTTGAGAGATGTTTAATCATCTGACTGTGGATCCGATCTGGCCCAGGAGCTGTGTCGGGGCAATGTGCAAGGGCACTGAGGAGCTCTCACTCTGTGAATGGGGCGTTATAGGGTTCACTGTGGTGTGTAGTGAACAAGAGGATTTTCCCTTCCATCTGCCGTTTGAGAGTGGGAAAGGCTGGAGGGTAATTCTCTGATGCAGAGGCGCGAGCATAATGCTCAACAAAGTGCTCGGCAATCGCATTTGCGTCGGTAGATAACACGCCATTGATGTTAACATCGGGAACACCTGTTAGGGTCTGGTACCCAAAAACTCGTTTGATCTTTGCCTAGCCTTGGAAAGGTGAAGTACGGTACCCCATGGTCGAGATGTATCTCTCCCAACACTCCTGTTTCCCTCATCTTATAAGTTGGCAAATGCAGGCACAGAGCCTGTAATGCCGGAAATGCATATCCTTCAATTTCCATCTATTGCACTGCAATTTTTTTTCCTTATTTTGTTACCTGAAGATATAACATTTCTGTGTCTTTGTATATTGTAATTGTTTTACTATTTGTATATGTTTATGCATTTATGTCGATGTATAATTGGTTTGTTTTGTAAATATTATTTGTAATTTTACACTGGGTCTGGCCTACGGAAAACTATGCTATCGAACGATTACATCGATAGGTCGTGTGGAGAACGAAAGTGTTTAGGATCTTTGGTAGTGTTAACTCTGCCGCGTGGAGCGCGGGCAGAGCGGAGTCTGGCTGGAGTAGTGCGGTTGAAATCTCTTATTTCTAAATTGCGTAGATTCAAGTAGCTTTTGAAATGATTGTTGAAGTAGCCCAAGACTAACCGTATTTTACTGAATTTCGATGTGCTTCAGAAACAAAGCTCACTATTAATTTCAGTCACTAAATTAGCTTTCAAATTTCCGGTTATATTAATTCTTTTGCTAAATTAAGTCAGAGTGTAACGAAATTTATTACTTCTGACAAACTTTCAGTTTTCACACTACACGTGTCAACCTTCAGTTGCCAAGCTTCTAGTGCTAATTATATGTGTAATAACCTTTCTTTTTCAGTTACTATAGTAATTGTCCATAGGGCTGGCGACCGTAATTTCCCCCAAATCTCAAATATCTAATTACCGCTAGTTAATTGTTAACGTAACGGCCGCACATTTACTTTCTTTATTAACTTTACCTCTTTTCAAAATTAATTTCCACCAGTTTCATTTGCATTTTTCCTTTCATTTAGATGTAACCCTTTCCTCCCTCTTTACCGACAGATTAACTTCGGTGACGATTGCTTTTCCCAAATTTCCATTAGGTACACGCGGTTTAATTTTTCACTGTCATTAAGGTCGATAAGTGAGGGGGAGGTTACACGTGGCGACCGTGACAGGACAATCTTTGGATTTGAGGTTGTTCTGGACACGAATTTTGCATTGTGCGAATCTCGTAACAAAGTACTGGTTACGAAATGGTCCATACGTCAGTGAGAATATTAGTGTGAGGAATCCTAATT
Organism: Schistocerca cancellata; assembly: GCF_023864275.1. NCBI lineage: Eukaryota > Metazoa > Arthropoda > Insecta > Orthoptera > Acrididae > Schistocerca > Schistocerca cancellata. Next base: position 319,865,084 of record NC_064628.1, on the reverse strand, counting down.
AGATTTGAGATTTGGCATTTATATTGAAAATTATTAAAATGAGTGAAGGCAACAATTACCAAAATTTGGTAGACTTAGATACGGAACAATCGGTCGAACAGTGGAAAACGCGCACCGCGGAACCCATTGTTCAGAGGCAGGCAGCTAGCATGAAAGACGCGACCGCCGAAACGCAACAAAGAGCAGAAATGGATTTCCAAACGTTAGAAAATGTTTCGGAATCAGAAGTGAAAATCAAATGTGAATCCCTTGATGACGAGTGTTGTTGTTGTGGTCTTCAGTCCTGAGACTGGTTTGATGCAGCTCTCCATGCTACTCTATCCTGTGCAAGCTTCTTCATCTCCCAGTACCTACTGCAACCTACATCTTTCTGAATCTGCTTAGTGTATTCATCTCTTGGTCTCCCCCTACGATTTTTACCCTCCACGCTGCCCTCCAATACTAAATTGGTGATCCCTTGATGCCTCAGAACATGTCCTACCAACCGATCCCTTCTTCTGGTCAAGTTGTGCCACAAACTTCTCTTCTCCCCAATCCTATTCAATACTTCCTCATTAGTTATGTGATCTACCCATCTAATCTTCAGCATTCTTCTGTAGCACCACATTTCGAAAGCTTCTATTCTCTTCTTGTCCAAACTATTTATCGTCCATGTTTCACTTCCATACATGGCTACACTCCATACAAATACTTTCAGAAATGACTTCCTGACACTTAAATCTATACTCGATGTTAATAAATTTCTCTTCTTCAGAAACGCTTTCCTTGCCATTGCCAGTCTACATTTTATATCCTCTCTACTTCGACCATCATCAGTTATTTTGCTCCCCAAATAGCAAAACTCCTTTACTACTTTAAGTGTCTCATTTCCTAATCTAATACCCTCAACATCACCCGACTTAATTCGACTACATTCCATTATCCTCGTTTTGCTTTTGTTGATGTTCATCTTATATCCTCCCTTCAAGACACTATCCATTCCGTTCAACTGCTCTTCCAAGTCCTTTGCTGTCTCTGACAGAATTACAATGTCATCGGCGAACCTCAACGTTTTTATTTCTTCTCCATGGATTTTAATACCTACTCCGAATTTTTCTTTTGTTTCCTTTACTGCTTGCTCAATATACAGATTGAATAGCATCGGGGAGAGGCTACAACCCTGTCTCACTCCCATCCCAACCACTGCTTCTCTTTCATGCCCCTCGACTCTTATAACTGCCATCTGGTTTCTATACAAATTGTAAATAGCCTTTCGCTCCCTGTATTTTACCCCTGCCACCTTTACAATTTGAAAGAGAGTATTCCAGTCAACATTGTCAAAAGCTTTCTCTAAGTCTACAAATGCTAGGAACGTAGGTTTGCCTTTCCTTAATCTTTCTTCTAAGATAAGTCGTAAGGTCAGTATTGCCTCACGTGTTCCAGTATTTCTACGGAATCCAAACTGATCTTCTCCAAGGTCGGCTTCTACTAGTTTTTCCATTCGTCTGTAAAGAATTCGTGTTAGTATTTTGCAGCTGTGGCTTATTAAACTGATTGTTCAGTAATTTTCACATCTGTCGACACCTGCTTTCTTTGGGATTGGAATTATTATATTCTTCTTGAAGTCTGAGGGTATTTCGCCTGTTTCATACATCTTGCTCACCAGATGGTAGAGTTTTGTCAGGACTGGCTCTCCCAAGGCCGTCAGTAGTTCCAATGGAATGTTGTCTACTCCGGGGGCCTTGTTTTGACTCAGGTCTTTCAGTGCTCTGTCAAACTCTTCACGCAGTATCGTATCTCCCATTTCATCTTCGTCTACATCCTCTTCCATTTCCATAATATTGTCCTCAAGTGCATCGCCCTTGTATAGACCCTCTATATACTCCTTCCACCTTTCTGCTTTCCCTTCTTTGCTTAGAACTGGGTTTCCATCTGAGCTCTTGATGTTCATACAAGTGGTTCTCTTATCTCCAAAGGTCTCTTTAATTTTCCTGTAGGCAGTATCTATCTTACCCCTAGTGAGATAAGCCTCCACATCCTTACATTTGTCCTCTAGCCATGCCTGCTTAGCCATTTTGCACTTCCTCTCGATCTCATTTTTGAGACGTTTGTATTCCTTTTTGCCTGCTTCATTTACTGCATTTTTATATTTTCTCCTTTCATCAATTAAATTCAATATTTCTTCTGTTACCCAAGGATTTCTACTAGCCCTCATCTTTTTACCTACTTGATACTCTGCTGCCTTCACTACTTCATCCCTCAAAGCTACCCATTCTTCTTCTACTGTATTTCTTTCCCCCATTCCTGTCAATTGTTCCCTTATGCTCTCCCTGAAACTCTCTACAACCTCTGGTTCTTTCAGTTTATCCAGGTCCCATCTCCTTAAATTCCCACCTTTTTGCAGTTTCTTCAGTTTTAATCTACAGGTCATAACCAATAAATTGTGGTCAGAGTCCACATCTGCCCCTGGAAACGTCTTACAATTTAAAACCTGGTTCCTAAATCTCTGTCTTACCATTATATAATCTATCTGATACCTTTTAGTATCTCCAGGGTTCTTCCATGTATACAACCTTCTATCATGATTCTTAAACCAAGTGTTAGCTATGATTAAGTTGTGCTCTGTGCAAAATTCTACCAGGCGGTTTCCTCTTTCATTTCTTAGCCCCAATCCATATTCACCTACTACGTTTCCTTCTCTCCCTTTTCCTACACTCGAATTCCAGTCACCCATGACTATTAAATTTTCATCTCCCTTCACTATCTGAATAATTTCTTTTATTTCGTCATACATTTCTTCAATTTCTTCGTCATCTGCAGAGCTAGTTGGCATATAAACTTGTACTACTGTAGTAGGTGTGGGCTTCGTATCTATCTTGGCCACAATAATGCGTTCACTATGCTGTTTGTAGTAGCTTACCCACATTCCTATTTTCCTATTCATTATTAAACCTACTCCTGCATTACCCCTATTTGACTTTGTGTTAATAACCCTGTAGTCACCTGACCAGAAGTCTTGTTCCTCCTGCCACCGAACTTCACTAATTCCCACTATATCTAACTTTAACCTATCCATTTCCCTTTTTAAATTTTCTAACCTACCTGCCCGATTAAGGGATGTGACATTCCACGCTCTGATCCGTAGAACGCCAGTTTTCTTTCTCCTGATGATGACGAGTACGGGGGGACAATTAAAGAGGAAGCCGCTACGGAAGTAAAACCGGTAGTTTTCGGGAATTTAACTGATTTATTGAATGTTTTGATTAACGAAATCACGAGTCAGTCTGAAAAAATTGAACGGAAAGTAGACAATCAGAACAAAGCTATTAATGTTGTGAACAACAATGTTGGAGTCGTTAACTCAAAAGTTGATAAAATCAAAGAAGATATTGTTGTGATTAATACCGAAATTGGTAATCTTAAACAGGAAATGATAGGCGTTCAGGCAGAAGTTGCGAGCATAAATACTCGTTTTTATTCCGAAATTAGCAGAATCGAGAAAAGTGTAGGAGAAGCAGTTGCTCCGATCATCGAGAATAAGGTGATGGAACAAATTCAATTGGTGAAAAAAGAGGATCAAAAGAAGGTGGAAACTTTAAAGGCTTTAGTATCCGAAGTAGATACCAAAGTGACGAAGCAGGCTAATACCTGCGAAGAAAAAAAAAGGGAAGTAGAAATGCTTGCGACAACCACTTGCTAAGTAATTACGGGAGTGTTGGAATTAGAAAAGAAACTTGACGAAAAACAGAGCTATGTGCCAATCTGTGCACATAGTTCGGAATTGTTGACGAAAGAGGAGCGGTTCGACCCCTTGAAAAAAGGCGGTATACACCCGACGGATTTCATTAAAAACTGTGAAAGAGTTTTACCCAGATCACGGGCTAATGAGAGAAAAATTAATGCGGTTATTGATGTGTTGGCTGGTGATGCCAAGCATTGGGGATTAAACCTCAACATTACCAACCTGACTTTTGACGAGTTTAAAAATTTGTTTCTGGCTGAATACTGGTCGGAGCAAAAACAACAAAGTGTCTGGCGCGAATTTGTCGTATCGAGGCCTTTCGATGCGAATTCGCGCGGCTCGATGAAGGAGTTTTATGAGGGCTGGGTCCGCAAGTTGGAATATTTGCGTGATCGCCGCACGGAATCCGAAATAGTCTGGGAACTCTACAAGAAGCTTCCAAATGATACAAAACGCTACGTAGGAAGAAATTACAGGACAATCAATGATTTCCTGGAAAGAGTTGAGGACGAGGACAATTGGCGCAATAATCGCGATAGTGGTAGAGGCCGTGGTAACAACAACGGGTACCACAACAACAATAACCATGGGAGTAATGCATACCGCAACCATGGCAGCAATGGCAATAATGGTTCGGACCGTAATGACAATCGGTAGAATGCAAATGATAACAGGAATGATGGAAACCAGTATCATACTAACGTGATACGGGCTTCACAGAATAGTAATAACGCCAGAGGGTGTGATAAGCCGCCTCAGCAGCATCCGGGGAGCGTATCTGCTGGAACGAGACAGGGAAACCATTAGCCGCGCCGGTGAGGGGCCGACCGGGCATGGAGAAATTTTGGTGGCCCAATAACAGGAGAAAACCCAGGTGTCGTCGTTATGAAAATTCCGTATGGAATATTCAACGGCAGGAGAGTGTGCCAGTGTTAGGAGAAAGGAGTGCGCCCACAAGTAGTAGATCAGCTGTAGACACGGCAGTAGAAAATACTTTCACTGTCAGTGAGAACAATTTAAGTAGTGTTCCGGAAAACGATTATAAAGTGGCAACTGTAACACCCACAGCGGAAATGGAGATTGAGTTTAAGAATGATTGGCAATTTTGAGAGAAGATGAGATGTCGGAGAACACGTCTGTCATCGAGTGAGGGGATGCAGAGAGGGATGAGGTCTGGTTAAGGCTTATACGACGAACTAAGAGATTATAGGGGCCTGTTTATGGGGAGCGCGGGCAGGATTTGCCGTGTCTCGTCCCACAGGAAGATAGTATTTGTGAAGTGATAGAAAGTTCTGGCCCTAACCGGCAGACTTTACTAGAAATAGTTGATGTTAATGGGGGGCACGAGCAAGATTCGTCGTGTTTCGTCCCGCAGGAGTTGGATGTTGAAGTAGTAACGGAAAGTTCTGGCCCTAACCGGCAGACTTTACCGAAAGTTATAGTGGTAGAAGTAGCCGACCCATCCGACGCAAACCTCCAGTTTGAACATTGCGAGAGTATTAAGGAGAAAGATTACGAAAATTTTAGTGATAGCCAGACACGACTGGTAGAAAAGCACATAGATTACAGCGTGTATGAGGTTAGAGCTGACATTATACAGTCAGACGATAGCAGTGTGCGTTGCGCAGATCTAGAGGAAGTAATTGCAGATACTACTGGGCACATTCCTCCAGGTAGATTGGCAGATGAGATCAATCTGACCAAAGAGGAATCAACGAAGGTGACAATTAGTGAATTGATAGCAAAGCAACACTCACTAGTTGACGAGTTACAGGAAAAGGTTTCGGTATTGGAGGCGAAGCTACTGACTAAGCCTCAGGACAAACGTGTTGAAATTAAAACTGTATGTGAACAGAGGCTGAAAAAGCCGCCAGATAAGCAGGATTTAGGATCAAAGCCGGATGGTTTTTTCTGGAATGACCTGGATATAGACGAGGATTTACTGTGGGAAAATAGAGAAACAGTCGAGGACAAGTGTAGACAGATAGTAGTGTCTGTTAGTATGCGCGACCTACAACTAAAAGTGTTGATTGACACCGGTGTAGAATTGAGTGCTATATCTGGGAAAATATTTGAGTTACTGAAAGACAGACCTGGCATCATAGTTATGCCAGTAACAGGAGTGAAAATTATCGGTGCTACTGGGAAGGCCAGTAAACCGGTCACAAAACAGATTTTTGTCAACTTCGAGATATGTGGGACACGATTTGAACAAGAGTTTGTTGTCGTGCCGGACTTAACTACGGAAGTAATTATCCGGTTAGATTGGCTACTAAAGTACCGTGCGGTGATTAATTGCGAAAGCATAACTTTGACATGTGCGTCACAAGATAAAACAATAGTACTTAGTTTTGACGAGGCAGGAGACGGTGTGCATAGGCAATACCAGCCTATACACATTGTTAACTGGCCGGATGCCATTGACGTAGGCATGAATTTGAACTGCTGTAACATAAGGAATCTCAGCATTGACTATAGTGTAGAAAGTGAATTGGAAAGTATTGCAGACGGTGTGTCAAACGTAACACACGAACAAAGACGAGGCCTGCGCCAGCTAGGCCGACTTTGCCATACCTATTGCCACCACAACCATAGGGCATGGGGCAAATATGTAGCAGTATTTGAGAGAATTATGAACACCTTGAGACATGAATCTACGGGATTTTCTCCAGAGGAAATCCTGTTGGATGGTAGAAGTAAAAGTTTAGTGGAAGAGATAATCAAATTCCCTCCACGGATTGACATTAGTGTTGGTGTGAAAAAAGATTGTTTGCGAGAAGTAATGAAGCTAAAATCCGATGCTCGCATACGTCGTCATGACGCTAAAGCGCGTTTTGCTAAGTTTGCAATCGGAGACTTAGTACTTGTAAAAGCTCATGAGAAATCGAGCGAGATAGACAATGAAATCTCTAAATTTAAGTTTGTTCATAATGGGCCATATAAAGTCATTGGTATACCTCACACAAATGCTTATTGCTTAGAGTATCCAAGCTCTGGAAAGCTACTAGGTATACGGAACATTGTAGACTTGAAATTGTACCAACCTAGGATTGATTAATACCACAGAAAAGTAATTTGTACAGTATGTAAATATAGAGTGTAATATTTAACGATTTGCCAGATTGCCATGCTTTTGCCTGACCAAGAGGACATTAAAGAAGTTGTAATTAATAAGTAATTAATTTTACTAAATGATTTAAGAGAGAGTGATTATTTGTCAATTGAAAAATCCAAGCTGCTAGTTTAAGTTTTCAGCTGAGTCACAGTAGATGAAGCAATGTAAATATGATTTTGTAACTAGCTGTAAGATTTCATGAATGTGTGTTTCACTAGTCATTGCCGATGTACTTAGACGCTGTTTTAAGTTTCAGGCTAGTACATGCGTGTGATGATGGACAGTGTTGAGGACAGTGTCGAGTTATCCACTGTGATAGTGTTAATGGACTCCTTGAGATTACTCCGGAGTGAGTTTTTCCGAAAGAATTCAGTGAAACGGACGTTCTGGAAATGCCGGTACACAGGCGAGTGCGATCAAGCGTGCCGCACAGGCGGGCGCAACAATACTGGCCAGGCGGAGCCGCTGTCGGCCTTTGTGCCGCTGTCGGCTCTTGTGCCGCTGTCGGCATTCTTTGTACTTGCGGATACGGAAGGCGGAGTTGTTTTTCTTCCCGGACAGCTGATATGAAAGAATTCTTTTGTGTGTATTTATGTTTTTGTCGATCTGCTGTATATTATTTTCTTGTTTAGCGTTAAGTGGACTCTCATGACGAGACTATTAATTATGAAAAGGTTATATAAAATGTGTATACTATGTAATTAATTATTATTTGCGTATTTTGATATACCTGTTTTCTATGACCATGTACCCTGATTAATTTTGTAAATAGTATTCCATTTCTAAATACTGTTAGGAATTTTAATGATTTTGGAATAGCTAAACCATTTTCTATGTTTTCTATGAGTTTTAATATGTTGTCAACCTGTTTTATTTTGTGCAAAATGACAGAGTGGAATAAGATTAGAAGTGTCTCCACTCAATTATTATGGTCTAAAAAATGATTTATGGTTAATTAGACGAATGCTAAATTCTGTTGATGTTTTGAGCATATGCATTTACGCTGTTTCTTTTTTGGGACATTTTCTGAGTCCGTTTAGGTTACACGAACATCCTCAGACAATGTGGGGCACGTGTAACGCCGGAAATGCATATCCTTCAATTTCCATCTATTGCACTGCAAATTTTTTTCCTTATTTTGTTACCTGAAGATATAACATTTCTGTGTCTTTGTATATTGTAATTGTTTTACTATTTGTGTATGTTTATGCATTTATGTCGATGTATAATTGGTTTGTTTTGTAAATATTATTTGTAATTTTACGCTGGGTCTGGCCTAGGGAAAACTATGCTATCGAACGATTACATCGATAGGTCGTGTGAAGAATCAAAGTGTTTAGGATCTTTGGTAGTGTTAACTCTGCCGCGTGGAGTGCGGGCAGAGCGGAGTCTGGCTGGAGTAGTGCGGTTGAGCAGGTGTGTTGTGTGACGCTCCCGCGAGTTGCCGCGCTTTCGGGGTTTGGCAGCATGTAATTGCGCTCGACTTGCTATGACAGTTTCTGACACGGTGTCGCGGACGGGAAGCATTAGCTGGCGCACATCAAGAGCCCGTTTCGTCTGGTGACTGTGTCGAGAAGAAGGCGCGCCAACATCCAGCTTCTGCAACAGCGACGGCCGACAATGAGTGACTGTCGCCACCTCCTCGATCGACGGCTTCAAACCTTCAATCAACCAACAAGGAAGACTGGAAGCACGTAAAGTTTTAGAACTGTATGGCAGACCTCAGCTTTTAAAATTGTTGCATCACAAAATTACAGCAACTTAGCATGAACCTTTGTTGCTCATTGTCCCAATTGCATTACCAAGCAGGGTCCCTTCCTTTTTCGGAATGAACCCGAGTGTCGTTGAAATTCAAATGCCAGCATCATTCGATTTCACTGCTTTAATTTCAAAGTTCAGTTAAGGTATTCATAGCTGGCTACAATATTTAGATTACACAAGCACAAATTATGAGTGCGAGTTTTGTTACCGTATTTTAGCTTATCTGTGACTGCAGCTCAACTTGGTACGTAGTAAATTTTACTATTGTTAATTGTTCAGAATCATTTAATTCAAGTTCAAAGTTAAATCTCTTATTTCTAAATTGCGTAGATTCAAGTAGCTTTTGAAATGATTGTTGAGGTAGCCCAAGACTAACCGTATTTTACTGAATTTCGATGTGCTTCAGAAACAAAGCTCACTATTAATTTCAGTCACTAAATTAGCTTTCAAATTTCCATTATATTAATTCTTTTGCTAAATTAAGTCAGAGTGTAGCAAAATTTATTACTTCTGACAAACTTTCAGTTTTCACACTACACATGTCAACCTTCAGTTGCCACGCTTCTAGTGCTAGTTATATGTGTAATAACCTTTCTTTTTCAGTTACTATAGTAATTGTCCATAGGACTGGCGACCGTAATTTCCCCCAAATCTCAAATATCTAATTACCGCTAGTTCATTGTTAACGTAACGGCCACACAGTTACTTTCTTTATTAACTTTACCCCTTTTCAAAATTAATTTCCACCAGTTTCATTTGCATTTTTTCTTTCATTTAGATGTAACCCTTTCCTCCCTCTTTACCGACAGATTAACTTCGGTGACGATTGCTTTTCCCAAATTTCCATTAGGTACACGCGGTTTAATTTTTCACTGTCATTAAGGTCGATAAGTGAGGGGGAGGTTACAAGCCGTTTAAAGGCTATGAGGTGCGCCAGGGAAGGGTGCCACTTATACTGCTGTAGAGCTCGCTGACATTCCTTAATTGCCTCAGCAACTTCCGGCGAGCACCAATGGACTGTCATTCACCAGGGCACCATAAAGAACAAGGGATCGTGTTTTCTGCTGCAGAAACGTTACAGTTATGTGCTCAACCACCACATCGACGTTACCATGTTGGAGAGATTCAACAGTGACAGCAGAGGTGAAGGCTATCCATCTGCCTTGTTTAAAGGCCATCTGGGTAGGCGTCAGTGGGCCTGACCCCGGGACAGTGAAAGGAAGATGGTGAAGTGATCACTACCACACAAGATGTCAGGTGCTCTCCAGTGGATAAATAGGAGAAGGCCAAGACTGCAAACCAAGAGATCAATGGCCAAATATGTGCCATGTGCCACAATGAAATGTGTGGGGTCAACTGTATTTAAGAGGCAGGCACAGGTCGAGTTGTGACAGTAAATTTTCGACATCTCTGCCTTGGCCAGTAAGCACGGTGCCACTCCACTAGGGGTTATGAGCGTTAAAATCTCCCAAAAGTAGGAAAGGTTTAGGGAGTTGATTAATCAGTGCAGTCAATGCGTTCAGGGGTACTGGGCCATCTGGAGGAAGATATACGTTGCAGACAGTTAGTTCCTGTGTCATCCTTATCCTGACAGCCACAGCTTCAAGAGGGGTTTGAGGGGGCACAGGTTCAATGCATACCGATTTCAGGACATAGACACGAACTCCACCTGACACACTATTATACTAGCTACGGTTCTTGTAATATCCCCTGCAGCTGCGAAGGGCAGGGGTCCACATTGCCGGGAACTAGGTTTCCTGGAGGGCAATGCAGTTAGCACGTGTAAACCTTAACAGTCACCATAGTTCAGCCAGGTGGTGGAAAAAACCGCTGCAATTCCACTGGAGAATGACATTATCGTGAGGCTAGGAAGGTACGAAGTGCGCAAGGAGGCAGGTTATGCCTCAGGGTCACCTGCTGCCACCGATTCAATATTTCTATCCATTCCTGTTGTGGATGAGGCATCAGTGAAATGCAGGTCCTCAGTGGATGCTGAGATCTCCACACATCCTCAGATGCAGAACTGATAGTGAGTGTTAGTGTTGGGGCCACCACAGGGGCCTGTTTCTTAGCAGACTTCTTCTTAGTTGCTTGCTCTCTCATTTCTCTTTAGGGGCTTGTTGGGAAGATTTCTCCGAAGCAGCTTCAGGCACGGAGGAAGACCGTGAAGCTCTTCGTCCAACATCTTTAGGCTCCTTGAGCCACTGGTAAGTGTCCGCCATGGCATTAGTGGAGACCTTGGGAGAGAGGGCCCCAAGGGACCCCTTCCGCACGATATGGGCTGGCAATGCCGTTACTTCTCTGTCAGGGGGCAGGGGACCCATGTCCCTTACGTTTGGGGGGGGATCTTGCTCCCAAGTAGGTGCTTTGGGAGCAATGGAGGAAGAGTTGCCCTCTACCACCAAGGGGGCAGATGTATTCTGGTGGCCCTGAGAGCCCACTGTTCATGGCACAGAGTGAGGAACCACTGGCACTTGGGACAGTAATGGTGACGTAACTGCAGCATATGTCGATGTCAACCGAATGGGGTGTAATCTTTCAAATTTACATTTAACCTCTGTGTAAGTCAATCGGTCCAAGGTCTTGTACCACAGGATTTTCCACTCCTTTTGGAGTACTGGGCAGTCTGGCGAGCAGAGGGGGGGGGGGGGGGGGGGGGGGGGGGGAGTGGTGCTCCCCGCAGTTGATGCAAGTGGGAGGAGGTGCACATGGAGTATCTGGGTGCAGTGGACGTCCGCAGTCTCGATTTGTGGTGCTGCAAGTGCAGTGGGAAGACATGTGCCCGAACTTACAGCATTTAAAGCATCGCATAGGGGGAGGGACGTATGGTTTAACGTCACAATGGTAAACCATCACCTTGACCTATTCAGGCAATGAATCACCCTCAAAGGCCAAGACAAAGGTGCCGGTAGCAACCCTGTTTTCTTTCGGTCCCCTGTAAACGCACCGGATGAAATGAACAGCCCGCTGTTCTAAATTGGTGCGAAGCTGACTGTCAGACTGCAAGAGGAGATCGCAATGGAAAATGATCCCCTAGACCATGTTGAAGCTTTTATGGGGAATGGCAGAAACAGGAATATCACCCAGCTTGTCACAGGCGAGTAATGCTCGAGACTGGGCCAGTGTTGCTGTCTGAATCAAGACTGCGCTGCTTTGAATCTTGGACAGCGCTGTCACTTCTCCAAACTTATCCTCAAGCTGTTCAATGAAAAACTGTGGCTTACTAGTTAGAAAGGAGTCCCCATCAGTTCTGCTACATATTAAAAACTGAGGCGAATATAGCTCTCTCTGTTCTGTTGCCCTACGTTCCTCCCATGGTGTAGCGAAGGCAGGAAACTATTTAGGGTCATACCTGTCAGCAATGTATTCAATCTTGCCTTCTTAGAGACTGCTGGTGCCGTATGGTCACCAGCAAGAGATGATACAGACAGCTTCATTGTGGGTCATCCGTTCTGATGCCACCCACTCTGATCAGGGGCTCTCCCCAGGGGTGCCACCCAGACACAGCAAAGGCCAACTGGCATGATGGCCGTTGCCGGGAGTCCTGATGCCCCAGGAAGACAGGCATCTACTCTTTGGCATATGTGGGGAGTTTACAGCTCAGGTATCAGCAGTGTGATCCCTGTCTTGTCAGGGGGCTACCACCAAATGGGTACATGATGGTCCCACCACAACAGACTGGTTACCGTGTTGCGTATTGGGTGCAGAGAAATCCAATATTGTCATGGGGGCAAAAGAGGACAGGAGACAGCGGAAGAAGATAACATACCCCGGAAAGTGTCCTCGCCCAAATAGTTGAATCACAGGTGTAGATGCAAAGCCACGACAAGAGATTCAGGAGATCGAATCTGAGGGCACTATGGATAACTCGTGCACCACATAAGGCGTCCTTCCCATATGGCCCACAATTCTGTAGAATTTTGAAAGTGGCAGGCCAAACCACAGAATGGGACCTGAACTCATGGGGCCAAAAAGTGTGAGACTCCTTTTAGTCCCCTCTTATGACAGGCAGGAATACCTTAGGCCTGGATCCACAGGGGTGGGGGTGGGGGGCAAACTTTAGGGATTTAAAAAATTCCATAGTGTTTGATACACATGGTCTAACAATGAAGGTGATACATCTAACTACGAAGTACTACGGTAATACAAGGAAGCTGAGTATTAAAATACAAACCACAGTTTTTTCCTAGTTAGTTATTTACTTTCTTCATATTGTTCTTTATCTCTGAGAAGCCCAGATTTGGCCATTCTTCTCCTAATTCTTGGAGGTCAATTTCCATTATATTACTGGAATTGCAGGTGTTACAGATTTCAGTTACTATATGGCAGTCACCTATTTTTTTGGACCCTGAAACTTCAGACACTTCATGTTATGTGGCTGTCTTGGCCAGCAGAGCATGGCTTCAAAGCCATTTGACTTCTTTCTATGATCCCACTATTATTTGTAAACCATTGTGAATAAAGAAATGGAAGAGCATTTCAAATAACGCCTCTCCTACTAAAACTTCCTTCACTACAATTCCTACAATTTGTTTTCTCAGGGCTCTCCACCAGAGCTCTCAATGTTGACTGGGTGTTAGTACTCCCTTTACACTGTGAGTTGAGCCGAAATAGATGTTCAACCAAATAAGTTCTGCGTTCCTGAGTAAGTCTCACTAAACTGGGGTGCCCCTGAAACCCAGAGGCAGTCCACGAGAGACTGTTTTGCCCCAACAGCCATACAACCCATCACACCAGAGCTCACTTCGATATCGAGGGTACTTTTATAGGTTTTTAGAATTCTTCCAACCAGAGCACTTAAGACAAGATCCCTGCTCTCAGAAAAAAAACACAATGTTCCACTCCTGGGCTGCACAGCGGGATTCATAATCAAATCTGAAGAACAATAGTCTAGATGAATATTTTGATCACTTACGGATCTGCCATCAGGCGGAATACTATAACCTGAGGGAAAGAAAAATGCACTAACATGTGAGAAAGGTAAGAATAGGAAGTATAGATCATTTAGTGAGATCAGAGGAGCAGTTAGGTAGAAAAACCAGTAAGTAAATGAAAGTACAAACAACAATAACAAATAAAATGTAACTACTGGATGAGAAAAAAGAAAAGTATAATAGGATAGAAGATCCACATGAATGATCAGATAGATTACATACCTGAAATAGCTTATACACATTTGTTGGCTTTGCCAACTCAAATCCAACTATCACCTTTCCATCAAACCTATACCTCTGGCTATACTACAGATCGGTCTGTCACCACAAGCTACATTTAAAAAAATAATACAGACAGTGTTTCGTTCTCTTCCTGTTTGCACATGTATGTCACACAACATAATTATGTTGCGGAACGAATCCGACGAGAACCGATGGGATCCAGTCAACTAAATACTGAGATACGTAATGTTTTTATGGTAGCAAGATAATGAGATCTGGGAGGAGAAGGATGGGAATCAGGTTTAACGTTGTCATTAGATACAACTATTTATGGGGCTAGAGTGTGTAGAGTGTGTTTGTGCCCCCCCCCCACCATCTAGTGTCAGACTGATATACAGTGTGGTTGGAGGTCTAGGCTGCACTGAAAGGTAGAATGTGGTTGGGAATTGGTGAAACCAATGATTGTAAAAACGAAATACTGATTGTGATAACAGATTGATTTGCAGTGCATCTTGATGACTACATTCATGCCACATTTAATACACACTGCCTTATACATAATATTTTTAGCTATGAAACTCTGATGAGTGTTCTGATGGCTAATGTATACAGTACATATATTGTACACAAACCATGAAAAATGCAAGGATGGTCCACCACTTAAAAGTTTATTGTTATGGGCACTGGGGGTGTTGCTACAGAGGGAGGAAGCTTTTTGTGTAAAGGAACGTAAATGCTTTGTTTGTAGCACTGGATAAAAACAGCAGCTGAGTACCATAGAAGAAGGAGCACTGGGGTCATTCCACGTCAAACGGATCATATTAAAAAGTGTCCCTACTCAACCATCTCCAAATCTAATGAAATTTGGTGTGAAGGTTCTATATGGTCTTTGATTCTTATATACCAAATTTCAGTCCAGTATCTTCAGTGGTTGAATTTTTAGGGGCTTTTAAAGAGAGGCTACTCACCTTTGCATCATGTACGAAGGTGCAGATGTGCCACGTTTGTTAGGCTTTTTTTAAAGTTCTAGCACACATTTGGTCATTTGCTTTAACATACATGGGCAACTTTTTATGCTGAATCACACCATGGCAAAAATTTGGGATTTTTGGCACATTTAAATATAGATTGCCTCTAAAGTGGCAAAAAAATTCGTTGTGCAATTCTTAGCGCCAAGGTTTGACTGACCACTGCTACTTTTCAAATGAACCAATCACACCACAACTTCAGAGGGTTATTCCTACCTATCATATCTGTAGGTGGATCAAATTTAATTAACACTGGATGCCTAGAAGAAAAGGTACACATCTGCAAAGTTGGCCAAAACATTCTACGTACAAATTTTACAGTATTTTTGGGGTGCAATATCTCAATTGTGTTTTGTTCAGTCCTATTTTTCTTACCAAAGCTGGAGAAAGCATGCTTTAAGCTTTCAAAGCAGTTGTTGTTTGGTCTTCATTCCAGAGACTGGTTTGATGCAGCCCTCCATGCTACTATATCCTGCACAAGCTTCTTCATCTCCAAGCTCCAAGTATCTACTGCAACCTACATCATCCTGAATCTGTTTGTTTGTTTGTTTTGTTTTGTTTTAGGGTGCAAAAAACAACTGGGGTCATACGCACCCAAGTCAAAACTATAGAACATGAACAGAGAGGAGGGAAACAACTATATGTCAGTCCCAATGGACAGAATAGGAGACAGCTAAAAACAGGCACGTGGAAAAAGGGCTATTACAAAAGAACACCATACAAAAATGGAGGTCCAAAACTAAAAAATGAAATGGCCTTCACCATACTGCTTCGGCAGATAAAAAGTAAAACGCAGTCGACAGCCCACGTCATTCACTAAAACGGCTGATAAATCAGACGGCAAACCCAAGCTGGAACGTAAATTGTTAAAAAAAAAAAATGGGCATTCCAGCACAAAGTGGCAGACAGTTATAATTTGGGCGTAATGAGTACAAAGTGGCAGGGTAGCACCACTGAGCAAATGATGCAGGCTAAAAAGGCAGTGCCCAATATGCAGTCGAGTTAAAATAATCTCCTCCTGGCGGGAAGCCCGAAAGGAGGTTGTCCAAGGCGCCGGGAGAGGCTTAATGAGCCGAAGCTTATTCCCGTGAATGGAGAATCATTGGCAATGCCAAAGGGACACCACCTCGTGACAGACAGAAATGCACAGGTCATCGGAGGGAATACAGGTACTCGCAGGTTGAGGTACAAGGACTGCAGCCTTGGCAGCAGCGTCAGCTGCCCTGTTTCCTGGCAGACCGACATGACCAGGGACTCCCAGAAACGTGACATTGGCTCTACCAAGAGTGAGCAAGTGACAGTTTTCTTGGACCCGTTGCACTAAGGGACGAGCAGTGTACAGCGCACAGAGACTTTGGAAGGCAATGAGTGAGTCTTAGCACAGGACACAATTGGGAAGGCTGTGTCATCAGATGTACTCTGTGGCCTGATACAAGCTGAAAAGCTCGGCTGTAAATACTAAGGAATGTGCTGGAAGCCAATAGAAAGACACAGGTGCCAATGACGAAAGCACACCTGACCCCACGGTCAGTCTGAGAGCCATCAGTGCATACGTAGGTACTATTGTGAAGTTCCATGCGAAGGTTGTGAAACTGAAGGCGACAGACCGATGCTGGAGTAGTGTCCTTGGGAAGCAAATGAAGGCCAAAGTTAACGTGGGCTGATTTACAAAGCCAAAGTGGTGGATGGTTCAACCCATAGGGAAGGTTGCAGGTAGCGTCAAGTTAATCTGCCGTAGCAAGTGGCGAAAGCAGACTCCAGGAGATAACAAAGAAGAAGGACGAGCCCCATACCCACGATCAAAGGAATCATCAAAGAAGGAGACATAGGAGGGGTGGCCATACATGGCAGACAAATGGCATGCATACCTGCTGAGGAGAAAGTCACGGCGGTAGGATAGTGGTAGTTCAGCAGCTTCATCATACAAACTCTCAACCGGGCTGGTGTAAAAGGCGTGTGTGGCCAAACGGAGGCCATGATGATGGATAGTGTTGAGACGGCGTACAAGGGATGGGCATGCAGATATATAAACAAAGCACCCATAGTCGAGTTTCGAACGGACAAGGACAAGGGACCATTACAAACAGAGGAGGATGGTTCGATCGGCACACCGGGAAGTACCATTGAGGACATGTAGGACACTGAGGGACATCGTACAGTGGGTTGCCGGGTAAGACACGTGGGAGGACCAAGAGAGTTTCCTATTGAGCTTGAGCCCCAGGAATTTCATAGTGTCAATGAATGGAAGGGCAACACACCCAAGATCGAGAGATGGTGGGAGAAACCATTTGTGCTGCCAGAAATTCATACAGACGGTTCTGTCAGGGGAAAAGCGGAAGCCATTGTCGATGCTCCAGGAGCGAAGACGATCCAGACAGCACTGAAGAAGCCGCTCAGTGAGACAGGTCTGTGGAGAACTGCAATAGATGGCAAAATCATCGACAAAAAGGGAGCCAGAGATACCCGGTGGGAGACAGGCCATTAGAGGGTCAATGGCAATAGCAAAGAGGACTACGCACAGGACGGAACCCTGAGGGACACCATTTTCCTGCATAAAGGTGTCTGACAAGGCAGAACCCACATGTACCTTGAAAACTCAGTCTTGTAAATGCCCAAAGAAAACAGGGCACGTGCTCACGGAAGCCCCACATGTAAAGAGTATGAGGATACCAGTTCTCCAGCAGGTGTCGTAAGCCCTCTCCAACTCGAAAAACACGGACACAGTATGGGATTTCCGCTGAAAACCATGGGTGGACAAAGTAACGAGACGGTCAACTGCAGAATGCCATGCTCGAAATCCATACCGTGCATTCATTAGTAAGTGGCGAGACTAGAGCTGCCACCCCAGCCGGGCATGAATCGTACGTTTCATCACCTTGCAAACACAGCTAGTAAGAGAGATGGGGTGGTTGCTAGAAGGAAGGTTTTTGTCCTTACTGGACTTAGGTATGGGTACGACGGTGGCTTCACGCCAGTGTCCAGGAAATGTGCCTCAGCCCATACGACGTTGTACGTGTTAAGCAGGAAGTGCTTGCCTGCATGAGAGAGGTGCTGCACCATCTGAATACGGATGGCGTCTGGCCCTGGGGCGGAGGATCATCTAGCTCCCTCATAGTAAAGGCGGCATAGTAGCACTCATGATTCTGAGAAGAGAAGGGTATCACCTGAGCCTCCTCCACTTGTTTCCAATGGACGAAAGCAGGGTGACAGCGGGAAGAGCTCGAAACTTCCACAAAATGGTGGCCTAAGGTGTTGGGGATAGCAATGGGATCCACGATGACATCGTCAGCTACTGTAAGGCCGGAAATTGGGGAATGGATCTTGGTTCCAGAGAGCCATCGGAGGTTGGCCCACATGACAGAGGAAGGTGTGGAACTGTTAAAAGAACTAGTGAATGAAATCCAGCTAGCTCTTTTGCTATCCCAAAGAACTCAACAACACTTTGCACGCATCTGTTTATAACGAATGCAGTTTGCCAGTGTAGGGTGGCAGTTAAAAACGCGGAGAGCACGTTTCCATGCACAAATTGTGTCGCAGCATGCCTCAGTCAACCAAGGGACTGGGACATGACATGGTAAAGAGGACGTGCAAGGAATGGAACATTCTGCAGCACTAAGGATAATGTTGATGAGATAGTCCACCTGGTCATCACAACTGGGGAAATCTTGTTCTTCGAAAGTTGCCAGGTAGGAGTAAAGCTACTAGTCAGCCTTAGTAAGCTGCCATTTGAGCGTGCATGCAGATGGGGTAGGAGTCAGCAGATGGAGAGCACATGGGAAATGGTCACTCGAATAGGTGTCAGAAAGAACGGAAGGAGTCTGAAGGAAAGTGGGTGCTCCACTGTTAAGGCAGAAGAGGTTAAATTGGTTAAGAAGGTCAGCCAAGAGGTTACCTCCCTGACAGGTCCTGGGAGAACTCCAAAGGGGATGATGCACATTAAAGTCACCGAGTAGCAAAAACAGGGGAGGTGGGGGGAAGGTGGGAGGGGGGGGGGGGCGGGTAGCTGCCCAATAAGCTGAAGGAAGTCTGCCCTGGTGACAGCGAATGATGGAGTGACATAAATGGCACAGAGGCAAAAAGTCAAACAGGGGAGGAAAGGCAAACTGCTATAGCTTGAAGACGGGTTGACTGTGAATGTCATCCCGTATGAGCAGCATGACGGCCCATGAAATGGATTGTCAACCTCAGAGGGAAGGTCAAAACGAATCGGTAAGTAATGTGAAAGCTCAATGTGGTCATGAGGGTGCAATTTCGTTTCCTGAAGGCAGAGTACAAGGGGTTGCTGTGATACTAAAAGCAGCCATAAATCCTCTTTGTGGGACCAAAGGCCACGAAGATTCCATTGGATGACAGTCGTGAGGAGGAAAAGATGTAGGGGTGTCAAGTCAGCGGCCGCCGAGTGACACACGATGTAGAGGCGCTACTACAGGGCACAGAAGCAGCAGGATCCTGCTCCTTGGGGTCCACAGAAGCAAAGGTGTGCTTGTTCGGTCGGACTGTGGAGCCAAACACTGAAAACTGGTTGGTGGTGTGCACTGGCAAGACAGGGGTCAGCCAGCCTTAAGGACCACGTGGTGCCACTGTCGAGCAGATATTCGAGTTGGCGAAGAAGATCGCTTGTCTTTAGCGGACTTCTTCGAGTCCTTCTGGTTAGAGGAAGACTTGGGTATTGTTTGGCTGGAGGGACAGAGGAAGTCTTCATGGGAGTACTCCTTCTGTCCTTTCCTGCTTGCAGGTTGTGTAGTGGGTGGCTTCGCCCCTTGAGGCGAGAGACTGACGGTTTGCTGCGCAGCGGGGTGGGGGAACGGCAATGCTGCCTTAGACGCTGGGTGATTTCACGACTTGAGCCGAATTTGAGGTCACATGTCTGTGTGGCCATGTCCTCCATGGAGCGAGGGGTAAAAAGAACAGAACTATCTATATGTGCTAGACGGGAAAACACAGGGTTTAAGACTAGCCACTAACTTGCAAGCTACTGGGTACGGCATGTTTTCCTTTACCCAAATCTCTTGAACAGCCCATTCATCTAGATACATGGGACAATCTCGAGAGGCAGCGGCATGGCCGCCATTACAGTTGATACAGCGGGAGAAATAGGTGGACATTCACCCTCGTGTGCACTCCTGCCACAGGTTACGCATTTGGCTGGGTGTTGACAAGATGTTCGAGTGTGGTTGAAATGATGATACTGGTAGCACCGCATCGGATTCGTAACATAAGGCTGGACTGTGATAATTTCATAGCCTGCTCCGATCTTGGACAGCAGCACCATCCTATCAAAGGTGAGGCACCAAGGAGGAATCGATGTTTTTCATTACACGATGGACAGCAATGACACCCTGATCAGAGAGGTAAGACTGTTTTTCATCCTCAGTTAGACTGTCAAGCAGCCTGGTGTAAATTACACCGTGGGAAGATTCAAAGTTCTATGTGCCTCGACACGAACAGAGTAGCCATGTATAAGCGAAGCAGCAAGCAGTTGTTGTGTTTGAGAATCAGAAGCTGTCTCCAAAAGCAAAGTGTCATTCCGTAAACGAGAGCAGGATTTCACAGGGCCATCAACTGCATCAACAAATTTCTGGATAATAAACGGATTGACTGTGGCAAAGGACTGACCAGCTTCAGTACGTGAGACCACAAGGAACCACGGTGCAGCAGGAAGGGTGTTCAAATCAGTAGCCTCATTACATTTACCTTTAGTATACGTCAATGGGGAAGATGACTGACCCATTGTGAGGAAATCCCCCATGATTGCCAGCGTTTCCGATGGCACGCTCCTTCCAACTAGGGGCCCCCTTCACAAGGGGGCGCACCCGCCTCAGGTGACCGTTCACACCTCAGGTCACACCTACTGAACATCTGACGGAGGGACCAATCAGCAATCTGAGAAGGTTACAGCTCAGGCAGTCACCCCAACATGAGCCTGACCTGTACCAGGGGGTACGTGCGAACCCTACCTGTCGACTCGGGGCTGGGAAATACACGTTACCCAGTCACCTGATACACGTCAGACGCATGTGGCGGCCTTCAGTAGTGCACAGGGAGGAGGAAGAAGAAGAAGAAGAAGAAGAAGAGGATCCTCAAACACCAAAGCCGAGGTACGAAAGAAGAAGGGAAACAAAGAAAGGAAAAGGGAGCCAAAAACAAAGGTGAGATTAAAGGTTTCAGGAATTACTGCAATCAATCGCCGTTTTTTCTTCAATTTTTATTTATTCACAACTGGTTTCGAATCGCCTGGCGATTTATCATCAGATGATACAATTTAGTTTGGAGTACTGTGGGGGGTCGTGCATTGTTTTTATTCTTGTTGCAAGCACTTTATGCTTTCCAGTATTGTTAAATATCAGGTGAAACAAGCACTTTTCCACTGATGGTGACTCCCACATACTTTATAAAATATAAACATATCGAACACTCTTTGGTTCATCTGATGATGAATCGCCAGGTGATTCGAAACTGGTCATGAACAAATAAAAATTCAAGAAAAAACAGCGATTGGTTGCAGTAATTCCTGAAACCTTTAACAAGACAGTAGCAGTGTTCCAAAGCCAGAATGGATTAAAGTTTTAAAGGTGAGACTGTTCGCACGTTAGCGACACAATGCAGAACATTCCCTATAATACCCCAGACATGTTTCCCAAGGGAGGGTAAAAAGAATAGAAAGAGGATAGACATGCAGCAAGGAAGGGAAAGAGTGCTGCAAAGGCTGGGGCCCCATGGTAGCCAAGCACGAAGCCGCCTAAGGGCGGTGAGTCCCCTGGGGGGAGGGGGGGGGGGGGACTTCTGAATCTGCTTAGTGTATTCATTTCTTGCTCTCCCTTTACAGTTTTTACCCTCCATGCTGCCCTCCAATACTAAATTGGTGATTCCTTGATGCCTCAGAACATGTCCTACCAACCGATACCTCTTCCTAGTCAAATTGTGCCACAAATTCCTCTTCTCCCCAATTCTATTCAGTACATCCTCATTAGTTACGTGATCTACCCATCTAATCTTCAGCATTCTTCTGTAGCACCACATTTCGACATCTTCTATTCTCTTCTTGTCTAAACTAGTTACCGTTCATGTTTCACTTCCATACATGGCTACACTACATACAAATACTTTCACAGAAATGACTTTCTGACACTTAAATCTATACTCAATGTTAACAAATTTATCTTCTTCAGAAACGCTTTCCACCTCATTTAATTCAACTTTATTCCATTATCCTTATTTTTATGTTCATCTCATGTCCACCTTTCAAGACACTGTCCATTCTGTTCAACTGGTCATCCAGGTCCTTTGCTTGCCACCTTCAGGATTTAAAAGAGAGTATTCCACTCAACATTGTCAAAAAGCCTTCTCTAAGTCTACAAATGCTGGAAATGTAGGATTGCCTTTCCTTAATCTATCTTCTAAGATAAGTTGTAGGGTCAGTATTGCCTCACGTGTTCCAATATTTCTACTAAATCCAAACTGATCTTCCCCGAGGTCGGCTTCTACCACTTTTTCCATTCGTCTGTAAAGAATTCGCGTTAGTATTTTGCAGCTGTGACTTATTAAACTGATGGTTCGGTAATTCTCACATCTGTCAACCACTGCTTTCTTTGGGATTGGAATTATTATATTCTTCTTGAAGTCTGATGGTATTTCGCCTGTCTCATACATCTTGCTCACCAGATGGTAGAGTTTTATCAGGGCTGGCACTCTCAGGCTAACAGTAGTTCTAATGGAATGTTGTCTACTCCTGGGGCCTTGTTTTGACTTAGGTCTTTCAGTGCTCTGTCAAACTCTTCATGCTGTATCAATCTCACGTTTCATCTTCATCTACATTCTCTTCCATTTCCATAATATCACCCTAAAGTACATGGTCCTTGTATAGACCATCTATATACTCCTTCCATCTTTCTGCTTTCCCTTCTTTGCTTAGAACCGGTTTTCCATCTGAGCTCTTGATATTTATGCTAGTGGTTATCTTTTCTCCAAAGGTCTCTTTAATATTCCTGTAGGCAGTACCTATCTTACCCCTAGTGATATATGCTTCTACATCATTAGATTAGTCCTCTAGCCGTACCTGCTTAGCCATTTTTCACTTGCTGTCAATCTCATTTTTGAGACATTTGTATTCCTTTTTGCTTACTTCATTTTTATATTTTCTCCTTTCATCAGTTAAGTTCAATATCTCTTCTGTTACCTAAGGATTTCTACTAGCCCTCATCTTTTTCGTACTTGATCCTTGATGCCTTTACTATTTCATCTCTCAAAGTTACCCATTCTTCTTCTACTGTATTTCTTTCCCCCATTCTTGTAAATTGTTCCCTAATGTTCTCTCTGAGACTGTCTACAGCCTCTGGTTCTTTCAGTTTATCCAGATCCCATCTTTTTAAATTCCTGCCTTTTTGCAATTTCTTCAGTTTTAATCTATAGTTCATAACCAATACATTGTGGTCAGAGTCCACATCTGCCCCTGGAGATGTCTTACAATTTAAAACCTGGTTCCTAAATCTCTGTCTTACCAATATATAACCTATCTGAAACATGTCGGTGTGTCCAAGCCTCTGCAACATATACAAACTTTTTTCATGATTTTTAAACCAAGTATTAGCTATGACTAAGTTATGCTCTTTGCAAAATTCTACCAGGCAGCTTCCTCTTTCATTCCTTACCCCCATTCCATATTCGCCTGCAACTTTTCCTTCTCTTCTTTTTCCTACTATCGAATTCCAGTCACCCATGACTATTAAATTTTCGTCTCCCTTCACTATCTGAATAATTTCTTTTATCTTATCATACATTTCCTCTATTTCTTTGTCATCTGCAGAGCTAGTTGGCATATAAACTTGTACAACTGTAGTAGGCGTGGGCTTCGCGTCTATCTTGGCTACAATAATGCATTCACTATGCTGTTAGTAGTAGCTTACCCACACACCTATTTTTTTTATTAATTACTAAACCTACTCCTGCACTTCCCTTACTTGATTTTGTATTTATAACCTTGTATTCTCCTGGCCAGAAGTCTTGTTTCTCCTGCCACTTAACTTCACTAATTCCCACCATATCACACTGTAACCTATCCATTTCACTTTTTAAATTTTCTAACCTACCTACCCGATTAAGGGATCCAGCATTCCACGCAACCCATAGAATGCCAGTTTTCTTTCTCCTGATAATGACGTCCTTCTGAGTAGTCCCCGCCTGGAGATCCAAATGGGGGACTATTTTACCTCTGGAATATTCTACTCAAAGATATATTGTTTAATTTCTGGACCTTGCATATTGATGAGTAAGAATACCTATTCAAAAGTAGGGAAAATTGATTATTGGTAAATACAGAAAATTAATAAAATTTGAAGTTGTAAATAAAAAAATGTGTAATTGTAGTGTCATTTAATGGTGTAATATTTGCCTGCAGTTTGGGGAATGTGACTGTGTTAGTAAGTGTTTTTACATTATTTTACAATATAGAATATAAATATAATAAAAAAAAACCTCAGAAAATGCTCTTAAGATCATAAAATCTAGATGATCATAATGGAAAGTTATGTTGTTTAGAATGTTTTAACCCTACAATGCATGGTGATGCATATATGCACTGTCACTGTTTCCATCGACATTATAAAGCAGCAATAGTTTTTTAAGCCTCTATCCTCGCAGCAGTGAT
Organism: Schistocerca cancellata; assembly: GCF_023864275.1. Classification (NCBI taxonomy): domain Eukaryota; kingdom Metazoa; phylum Arthropoda; class Insecta; order Orthoptera; family Acrididae; genus Schistocerca; species Schistocerca cancellata. The sequence continues at coordinate 319,840,660 of NC_064628.1, read as the reverse complement.
ATATTGCTGAAATACCACTTTCAATTGTTGCTTTCATTATTGGCAGTTTTCAATGTATCAGTCTTCTGTGAGGTGTACTCTTTGGTGTTGACTTTATACAGACTTAGTGTTGAGTACTGAGTGTTTGAATAATCAACAATCATTGTTGCAGTAGAAGGTAAGCACTAAAACAATATGGCTTGATGGCCTAATTTGTATATTTTATATACAAACAAGACTGAATCTTCCATGTTTCAAACCTGGATATTCATAAGCTTTCAAAGTTGCTAGTTATAGGTTAATAAACTATTGTATAAAATTAACCAAGAGACCCCTTCACCCAGCTACTTTAATGGATCAGATAGAGCTGATTGTCATAAGTTATTACCATTCACTGATGACAAAAGTCAACTACAATTAGTTAAGGAAATGTCTCCAATGGACAAGGAGCTTCTACGACATAGGTTTGCGCTTGATTTTACTGAAGATATCCAAATTTGTCCATAATACCATAATGCGTTGTTGATGACAAAATTTCAGTCCCTGCAAAAGACTTACTGCAACCCATTTGGTACAGAAAAACATTAACCAAGAAGGCTCTAAGAGCAGTGACCGCTGCAATGTCTGATAGGTTGATGTTACTGACTAATGTTTTTAAACATGGTCAGAAAATTTGTACCAAATGTAGACATGAAGTGGCCCAAAATGAATCATCCCACCAGCATAAGCAAGAATTATCATTCACTGAAGATATGGACATTGTTGATGCTTGCTTTACTGCTAATACTTCAGTACTATCACTTGGAGAGTCACTATTAAAGGTTCAACAGGCCAGCAAAAGGGATTCAATGAGATACATAAAGCACAAAGTTCTGAAAGCCCAAAGTAGCATTACTAAGGTAATTACCACAGCTGCTGGTGTAGGCCAAGTAGCTATTGCTCAAATACAAATGGAATTGTGCCAAAAATTTAAAGATGTAGATATCTTAAATGAAGAGCTTAAAACTTAAGGCTTCAAGAAATTGCAGTAAAGTTCAAATGTTGATCCTAGCCCCAAATAGCTGGACTAATGAAAAACTGGCTCTAAAGAATTTGCTGTTTTGACTAAAATGGAGAAGAAGTCTAGGGAACTAAAGATACAAGATGGGATTTTGGCAACAAGTGCAAACTGAAAAGGGTAAAAGCTCAACGATGAAGTAAAACAAAATGTCTTCACTTTTTTTTTGGAGATTTTTCTTGTTTATGTTCAGGCTAAAAGTTTGTGATGCAGTAAAAATAAATGGGAAAAAGATTCAGAAGGAGAAATGTATGCTCCTTTGAAACCTGAAAGAAATGTTCATTGCTTATTGTAAGCCATATGGAAATCAACTGAGCTTCTCAAAATTTTGTGAGTTCAGGCTGAAATGGTGTACTACAGTTGGTGCTTCTGGTACACATTCAATATGTGTATGTGCAGTTCATCAAAATGTCAAAGTAATGTTGGCTTCAGAACCATCCATTCAAGATGACTACAAGGTTTTGAAAAAAACTGTATTCAGTTTGAAATCAAAAGACTGTGTAATGCAACGTTGTGAGGAATGTCCAGGAAATACACAACTAGAAGCTTTTCTTGGAGACACTTTTGAAGACTATGAGCCTGAAGAAACAATTTAACACTAACAACAGATCCATACGGACAGACATGCATTGGAGACATGTCAGAGAACTGTTGAAGATGTCATGGGTACACTGATTTTGAAAATTACCGGTTTAAGAAGCCATCACTTTGTGACAAAACACTAAGGTGTAAAGTAAGCAGCTAAAAAGAAATCTTGCAGAAAATAATTAATTATATTGACGTATTTTGCTGAGAATTATTCATTTGTTGTTGAAGATGCTGTGCAAGGATTTCATTGGGCGAAGGTCACGTTACATCCATTTGTTACCTATTTTGGTCGAAAGGAAAGTCAGAGTATTAGCATTTGTTTGATTACAGGCTGTCTCCATTGTGATACCATTGCTGTCCATGCCTTTCAAATGAAGTTAATAGCATATTTCACATGAACAAGATGTCCTCATCAACTTTATGCACCCACATGGTTCTGCTCCTTTCTTCCATTGGCCAACTGCGTAAGACACCTGCTGGATTCCTGTGTGACCTATTTTTGTGACTTCAGAAGCACAATCACAGTCATAATCAGGGAGATAATACAATTTTTCTCAATCTGCCTTTACAAAATCGTGTAACTATTTAACAAAAAATGGAACTCAGTCTTTAGTGTTTCTGCTTTGCAAATCTGCTGTGTTGTGTATTAGATTTGATTTGTTGTTGTTGTAGTCTTCAGTCCTGAGACTGGTTTGATGCAGCTCTCCATGCTATTCTATCCTGTGCAAGCTGCTTCATCTCCCAGTACGTACTACATCCTACAACCTTCTGAATCTGCTTAATGTATTCATCTCTTGGCCTCCCTCTATGATTTTTACCCTCCACACTGCCCTCCAATACTAAATTGGTGATCCCTTGGTGCCTCAGAACATGTCCTACCAACCGATCCCTTCTTCTAGTCAAGTTGTGCCACAAAATCCTCTTCTCCCGAATTCTATTCAATACCTCCTCATTAGTTATGTGATCGACCCATCTAATCTTCAGCATTCTTCTGTAGCACCACATTTCGACAGTTCTATTCTCTTCTTGTCTAAACTATATATCGTCCACGTTTCACTTCCATACATGGCTACACTCCATACAAATACTTTCAGAAACGACTTCCTGACACTTAAATCTATACTCTATGTTAACAAATTTCTCTTCTTCAGAAACGTTTTCCTTGCCATTGCCAGTCTACATATGATATCCTCTCTACTTCGACCCTCATCAGTTATTTTGCTCCCCAAATAGCTAAACTTCTGTACTACTTTAAGTGTCTCATTTCCTAATCTAATTCCCTCAGCATCACCCGATTTAATTCGACTACATTCCATTACCCTCATTTTACTTTTGTTGATGTTCATCTTGTGCCCTACTTTCAAGACACTGTCTATTCTGTTCAACTGCTCTTCCAAGTCCTTTGCTCTCTCTCACAGAATTACAATGTCATCTGCGATCCTCAAAGTTTTTATATCTTCTCCATGGATTTTAATACCTACTCCGATTTTTTTTTTCCTTTACTGTTTGCTCAATATACAGATTGAATAACATTGGGGAGAGGCCACAACCCTGTCTCACTCCCTTCCCAACCACTGCTTCCCTTTCATGTCCCTCGACTCTTATAACTGCCATCTGGTTTCTGTACAAATTGTAAATAGCCTTTTGCTCCCTGTATTTTACCCCTGCCACCTTCAGAATTTGAAAGAGAGTATTCCACTCAACACTGTCAAAAGCTTTCTCTAAGTCTACTCTACAAATGCTAGAAATGTAGGTTTGCCTTTTCATAATCTAGCTTCTAAAATAAGTTGTAGGGTCAGTATTGCCTCACGTGTTCCAATATTTCTATGAAATCCAAACTGATCTTCCCTGAGGTCGGCTTCTACCACTTTTTCCATTCGTCTGTAAAGAATTCACATTATTAAACTGATGGTTCGGTAATTTTCACATCTATCAGCACCTGCTTTCTTTGGGATTGGAATTATTACATTCTTCTTGAAGTCTGAGGGTATTTCGCCTGTCTCATACATTTTGCTCACCAGATGGTAGAGTTATATCAGGACTGGCTCTCCCAAGGCTGTCAGTAGTTCTAATGGAAAGTTGTCTACTCCCAGTGCCTTGTTTCGACTTGGGTCTTTCAGTGCTCTGTCAAACTCTTCATGCAGTATCATATCTCCCATTTCATCTTCATCTACATCCTCTTCCATTTCCATAATATTGCCCTGAAGTACGTTGCCCTTGTATAGACCCTCTATTTACTCCTTCCACCTTTCTGCTTTCCCTTCTTTGCTTAGAACTGGCTTTCCATCTGAGCTCTTGATATTCACGCAAGTGGTTCTATTTTTTTTCCAACGGTCTCTTTAATTTTTTTGTAGGAAGTATCTACCTTACCCCTAGTGAGATAAGCCTCTACATGCATACATTTGTCCTCTAGCCTTGCCTGCTTAGCAATTTTTCACTTGCTGTCAATCTCAGTCGGGTGATGCTGAGGGTATTAGATTAGGAAATGAGACACTTAAAATAGTAAAGGAGTTTTGCTATTTGGGGAGCAAAATAACTGATGATGGTCGAAGTAGAGAGGATATAAAATGTAGACTGGCAATGGCAAGGAAAGCGTTTCTGAAGAAGAGAAATTTGTTAACATCGAGTATAGATTTAAGTGTCAGGAAGTCATTTCTGAAAGTATTTGTATGGAGTGTAGCCATGTATGGAAGTGAAACATGGACGGTAAATAGTTTGGACAAGAAGAGAATAGAACTGTCGAAATGTGGTGCTACAGAAGAATGCTGAAGATTAGATGGGTAGATCACATAACTAATGAGGAAGTATTGAATAGGATTGGGGAGAAGAGAAGTTTGTGGCACAACTTGACCAGAAGAAGGGATCGGTTAGTAGGACATGTTCTGAAGCATCAAGGGATCACCAATTTAGTATTGGAGGGCAGCGTGGAGGGTAAAAATCGTAGGGGGAGACCAAGAGATGAATACACTAAGCAGATTCAGAAGGATGTAGGTTGCAGTAGGTACTGGGAGATGAAGAAGCTTGCACAGGATAGAGTAGCATGGAGAGCTGCATCAAACCAGTCTCAGGACTGAAGACCAAACAACAACAACAACAACAGACATTGCTACAATGTTACTACCTGTCTTTATTCGGAGAACATGTTGTTTCCCAGTTTTTTTCTTTTTTTTTTTTTAAGTGTGAAAACGAATGCGTTTTAGCAGAAGCGGCGATGATCAAAAGCCATGGGTTACGCTACATATCAGTTTACCATATAATTACCGAACGAAGAGGAGAAAGGGATAGCATTTTCTTTCATTTACAATTGACTTCAATAATATGTCATCGCGGTATATGTCTATATTATATCACTTCAGTATATTACTTGTAATCCAAATATAGAGTCATCTTACAAGTATCGGCAATGTAAACAACAGGTATCACACTTACCAACATAAACCGTACGTTTAGTATTTGTTGTCATAGCATTGAAGTCTTTCACAACACAAAACTACACATTTGAAACTCAGTTTTCAATCATGCGACATGCAACATACAGTGAACAAAAGTGTATCGGGACATGGGTGACATGTTTCCAACTTTTGAAACTTGAAACTTTTAAACGATACTGACTACTGAACTGGTTTTCTTCAGTATAGTGTATTATTTTACAGATAGTAATATGAAACTGCACTGACTGTTTACAATATTCGTAAACATTACAGCTTCAACACCCTGCAATCGCCTCTGATTTTACTAATATTGGCGACAATGCATTCGTATGATTGGGTCATAACAAAAGTCGGTCTGTTTAGGTGTCGTGAGTATTGCATATGTATAACAGTAGTCTGCTAATGAATAGAAAATGGATTTGGTTGATAGAGAAATTAAGGAGACTTGGAATATAGATTCCGTCGATGGGCAATTTAGCGACGCAGAGGACGATGTTGGGTAAGCACCACGAAAACAGCATAAACAGTACTTTGAAAGTTTTACATATTTGTGTTTCTTTATTATTGTTATTATTTTAAAGGTATCCGACACCTAGAGGCAAACCACTGGTCAAATCACAGCTTGTGACAGGTCTGCAAAACCTCGAAATTAATGATGGAAGTGGAAGTGATGGATATGAAGCCGAAGATGATAATGGAGACTACCTGGATGAAATGTACGATTGGCCACAAAAAGCACCAGGTAAATTTAGATCCCAGTTGTTTTTAGATGAATTTTCCTAAAATAATGTATATTGTAAGCCAATTATTTGTAAATACTTAACGGGCATGTTGCCTTGCGTTGTCACGTGTACAGACTGGTGTGGTGGCCGTTTAAATCCAGATATTATCTCTAGCTGGTAAACGTCTGGACGAAATAATTTTGATACTCCATGAAGCATTGAAGCAGAGCTCTAATTGCTTTGCAAACTGTTCTGCATGGCACGCTGCTACGTGAAATGACCCGCGATTTTTTGCCCCTTTTCCCCTCGCCTTATTCTGCTTCCTTGCAGTGTGTTCAGTTCACCCTTTCAATTTGAATGAAAGCAGCAAACCTGAGTAAGATATTGGAGTCGATGATCATCTTTGTAATACGGTTCTTAATGTTAGTCAATTAGTGATTATCCAACTGTATTGTAACGTTTTGTTTCACATTCCTGAGTTTTTAGTTCTTGGTGGAATCAGTACATCATTTCCCCATCTACATTTTGATTTCATAACCCACTTGTGCGTGGCTTGAAAGCTACATAGTGTAGTAGTATAGCATTTCCACCCCACTCTTCTCATTCATTTGATGATAGTTTGTTAGAAAAATAATTGTCATACCTCAGTATAAGCCACATTTCTCTGATTTTACATTCGTAAGTGCTATACAAGATTGTGGAAAGAAGTAATAAGCAAATAGTAGAATTCAGTCTCACATTTTATTGTATTACGCATTACCAATTTTAACTTTACACCCATCATCAATTATTAAAGAGCTGCATTTGTAAGATACGAAGGACATGAAAGGGAAGCAGTAGTTCACAAGTGAATGATATATGGTTGCAAACATTCAATATATTCATTGAGCAAGCAGTGAAAGAAACCAAGAAGAAATTTGGAGAAGAAATTAGAGTTCAGGAAGAAGACTTAAACTATTTTGAAGTTTTTGCTATAATCGTGTAACTCTAACACAGTTTAGCCCGATATGTACGATAAAGTATAATTAAATAACATGGTGCCAAGGGACGTAGATTAGGAAATGACACTAGTAACAAATTAGTGCTTAGGTCAGGTAACTAATTAAGTCATGTAACTGAATCTTCATCTATCTACAACTAAAGTCTTCTCCTTATTTTCTCTCTCTCTCTCTCTCTCTCTCTCTCTCTCTCTCTCTCTCTCTCTCTCTCTGTGTGTGTGTGTGTGTGTGTGTGTGTGTGTGTGTGTGTGTGTGTGTGTGTGTGTGTTGATACAGAGTGCCAGTAACTATATTTACACTTCCAGGTAAAATACATTGAACACAACAACCAAGAAACATTATATTACACACACAAACTCAGTGTGTACAATAGCACCAGACAGGTTTATTATATTTCACATGATGCACTTTGCTGCCATCTCATACAAAATATATTGTTCACACAATCCCAGCACCCCCTTTGCCTTCACAAGATAAACCAAATAGCCCCACAATCTTTTCTAACTTCTCTTTGCTCAAGTGTTTTGTCAGGTCACGCAACACATGTCTTCTGTGCTCAGGTAGCCATGGCAGTGTTCTGTCATTCTGTGTGCTCTGGAATAAAATGGTGCCTTATATCAATATATTTTGTCCTAGTACTAGTGAAATCATTTTTAGCTAGGTTAATGGCTCCTTTATTGTCCCAGAAGAGCATTACAGGTTCCACAATTAAATTGGGTTTTCTTTCACATATTAATGTTCTTAGCCACAATGTTTCCTGTGTGGTGTAAAATAGCGCCATATACTCAGCCTCTATGGTACTCAATGCAACAGTTTTTTGTTTTTGACAAGACCACGAAATGTGGCCCCCCATTAATTTAAAACAGCAGCCAGTAGTGGAGTGCCTATCTCCCAATTCAGTCCCCCAGTTCGCATCCCTGTTGCCTTCTAGTTTTTCATTACCTTCTCTATGTCTTAAATTGTGGCCTTTTCACAGATTTCCAGTGCTTTTCCTTTGGGGGTCTGCAGTATCTTCTCACTCCGTTGGTGGCAAAAGCAATGTCAGGTCATGATGTTTGATACAAATATAACAGACTTCCTAATGCTCCTAAATATGGAACATTCTTATCACATTCCGCATCTGTCTCATTTATATTTAACTTCACTCCTACTTCCATTGGAGTACTTACGGGTTTACAATCACTCATGCCAAATTTCTTTAAGGTTTTTTCTGTGTCTGACGATTGATTTATGCTGAGTTCTTATCTCTCTTCATCCTTAGTGATACCTAAATAATGTTTAACCTCCCCCAAATCATGCACCTCAAACTTTGTTTACAGTTGTTTCTTAAAAATTTTCATTTGGCTTTCATTTTCAGTCAGGATAAGGAAGTTGTCCACCCATATTGCCATTATTATTATCCATTCTCCTCCCCTTTTATAGTATATGCTGGGATCTGCCTTAGAGTGCTTCATATTCATATTTATTAGAAATTAATGATATGAATATAATAGAGGGAAACATTCCACGTGGGAAAAATATATCTAAAAAGAAAGATGATGCAACTTACCAAACAAAAGCGCTGGCAGGTCGATAGACACACAAACATACACACAAAATTCTAGCTTTCGCGACCAATGGTTGCCTCGTCAGGAAAGAGGGAAGGAGAGGGAAAGACAAAAGGATTTGGGTTTTAAGGGAGAGGGTAAGGAGTCATTCCAATCCCGGGAGCGGAAAGACTTACCTTAGGGGGAAAAAAGGACAGGTATACACTCGCGCACACACACACACACACACACACACATATCCATCCTCATATACACAGACACCCGTATATGAGGATGGATATGTGTGTGTGTGTGTGCGCGCGAGTGTATACCTGTCCTTTTTTCCCCCTAAGGTAAGTCTTTCCGCTCCCGGGATTGGAACGACTCCTTACCCTCTCCCTTAAAACCCAAATCCTTTTGTCTTTCCCTCTCCTTCCCTCTTTCCTGACGAGGCAACCATTGGTCGCGAAAGCTAGAATTTTGTGTGTATGTTTGTGTTTGTTTGTGTGTCTATCGACCTGCCAGCGCTTTTGTTTGTTAAGTTTCATCATCTTTCTTTTTAGATATATTTATTAGAAATTATGTAGACATCAATTCCAGCAATGTCCACTCTGTTTAAGTCCACAAATACTTTTTTGCAAATGCCAAATCTTTTCCCTTTCCATCTGTTTTTCATGACTTCTCTTGGTGGAATGACATATATCTCCTCCTCCAATTTCCCATTTAAATATACTGTTTTTACATCTGTATGATGAATTGTTAAATTTTATTTTGCTGCCAAGGCTAAAAGATCTCTCAATGAGACATACTTGACTACAGGTAAAAAAGTTTCTTTGTATGGCTCTGAGCACTATGGGACTTAACATCTATGGTCATCAGTCCCCTGTTTCTTTGTAATCTACCCCTTGTTTTCGTGAATATCCTTTTATTACAAGTCGTGCTTTATATCTCGGTGATAAATTTTCAGGGCTCCTCAAAGGAATACCCATCTTGCCTGTAATGGTTTCTTATCTGCTGGCGTATTTACCCATTCAAAGGTTTCGTTCTGAGATAAAGATTCCAATTCCCTCTCCATCGCTTATTTCCATTCTTGAAAGTTCAGGCTGCTCATTTCTTCTTCTTCTGCTGTTGTTGGCTCATCATTAAAAGCCTGGGCTGCATACATCTCAAAATCCGGATATTCTTTCGGTTTTGGTACATTGTTCTCTTCATTTTGTTTGTCCTCAACTCATTGTCATCATAAATAGTCTCCATTTGCCTTTGACTGTCCCCTTCCAGTTATTCACTTTGCCATTCTTCACATAAGGTTCCACTCTCAGGACTAGGTGCAGTTAACTTAGTAGTCTTGCCCTCTTCAGAGTCCTTTCTATTTTCAAAGAATACTACATATCTGCTTGTAACTATACTTTTATCCAATGGATCCATTAATCGGTAGCCCTTTGAATTCTCACAATAGTCTACAAAGATATACTGTTTAGTTTTTGGGTCCCATTTTCCTCTCAGCTGTTTTGGAATGTGTGCCACACATAACACCCAAAAACCCTTATATTGCTTAGGTCAGGTTTCCTTCCTAGCCATATCTCATTGGGAGGGGGGATTCTATCCCTTTATGCTTTTGTAGGTGATTTGTTGTTCAAATATACAGCCATTGATACTGCCTCTGCCCAAAAATCTTTTGATAATCCAGCATCAGTTCTCATGCTCCTTGTTTTTCAACAATGGCCCTGTTAGCCCTCTGAGCAAACCCATTTTGAGATGGGCTTTAGGCCTACCTTACGGTGGTTTGATGTCTGATTCCCATTTTTGCCAAAGTGTCTTCAGTTTCTGGTTAACATATTCTCTCCCATTATCAGACCTGATGATCTTAATCTTATTTCCCGGCCACCTTTCGACCATATTACAATATTCCTCAAAAGTGTCACTCAACTTAGTCTTTGGAACTGAGAAAATAAACATGATGTTGTGAATAATCATCAATAAATGTAAGAAAATAACAACTCCCACCTATGGATTTGCACTCAGTTGGGCCATATACATCTGTATGGATTAACTGTAAGACCTCTGCAAATTTACTTTTACCAGTCTTAAAAGGTAGCCTCACTTGTTTTCCTTTTAAGCATATCTCACAAGGGTCCTTGGATATACTATAATTCTGTATTCCCTTTACAGTATTCCTTATTAAAGACATACTCTTTCTATTTAGGTGTCCAAGTCTGTGGTGCCATAAAAAACCTTCCACTGAGTGTACTCAATGACTTAACATTCCTATGTTTACTGTCAGTGGTATCCAACTTAAAAATACCCTTTTTGTTACTTGCTGTAGTTATAACTTCACCATTTTTCTTGATTTCTCTTGCTCCATGCATATCAAAAGTGAGTGCATTTCCTTTCATGACAATTTCTTCTACAGACAGTAGGTTAGTCGCAACACTTTTTACATAGTGAACATCATGTGCTGTAACCATATTGAATTCCCATTCACACTTACATGTAGGTCTAGTTTCCCATCCAAATGACATTGGAGCTTACTGCCATCAACAGTAGATATTCTCATAGGAGTCTTATCTTTAACATCATAAAGAAGAGATTTGTGTTTAACAATATGCACAGATGCACCTGAGTCTAAAATCCATTCCCGTTGGCAATTACCCACATCTCCAAAAGAATAAAAACATGAGTGCCTTACCTTTATTATTGGTCTCTCTCTCTCTCTCTCTCTCTGAGCTATGAGCAACATACCTCTTTTGCTGCGTATCCGACCTTGGGTTTACTTTTTCACTGTACTGAGATGCAATATGCGCCTTCTTCTGACATCTATAGCATATCACTGATTTCTTCCTTTTTATTTTTTATCTCTCTCTCTCTCTCTCTCTCTCTCTCTCTCTCTGTCTATCTTTTTTTTTTTTTAATAAAAAAAGAGCAGATGCAGTTTCCTTCTCCAATACACGACAGCTTGAAGTACTCTTTACATCCTGTATGATTTTGACTTTTAACACTGTTGCCCATGATCGGTATACCTGAGCATTCCAGTTCCATAATCGTAGGTGCTTACCTTTCAGGCAGTCCTGCCAACAGCAGTGTTCCTATCCATTTGTCAACGATCTCAAACACAATGTTTCTCAGTCGGTTTGATGTCGCTATTATTTTGTTGACGTATTCGTATACACTCTTGCATTTGTCTAGCTGAGTGGTAATTAACTCGCCTAATAATCCTACTTTCCTTGTATGACCTCTATCCTCAAATGCACTTCGTAATTTCTCCCAGACTTCTTTCGCTGTCAAAGCTTTTTCAACGCGAACGTAATTCACTGAGTCAATCAGTAATATCAACTTTGATTTAGCTTTCCTGTCCTTACTTGAACAATTCTGATCCGTGGATTTCATTGTCCCATCACCACCCTTGTCCAAACTTAAATACGCTTCTAGGGCAGATTTACATTTTGCATAGTTTTGGTGACCCATAAGTCTTTCAATCTGCGGAATTTGTACTGTGTTCATTTTAATGGTAACTTTGATCTTTCTTAATGTAAAGAATAATACTGAAAAATAATAAAAAAGAGTTGCATTTGTCTTTTAAGGGTAACTCGTACTTCACGCAAGTGCACTACTAGGAACTTTTCCAATACTTTCTCACTACTTATACTATGGATATACTTATTCCAAATGCATCACTGAGCCCATAACCTATTGGAGTCGACACAGCTGATAAGCAGTAGTGAGTAAAAGACATTTAGTGCCAGTAACTATATTTGCACTTCCAGGTCAAACAAATCGAACATAAAAACCAAGTAACATTATATTAGACACACACAAACTCATAACATGCAATAGCACCAGAGAAGTCTATTATATTTCACATGCTGCACTTTGCTGCCATCTCACACGAAATACATTATTCACAAAATTCCAACTGTGTGTGTGTGTGTGTGTGTGTGTGTGTGTGTGTGTGTGTGGTAATTATTGTAATCTTATCCTTGCAATCACTATGTGAGCAGTATGTAGGGGATTGTAGTATATATTCTTTGAGACATCATTTAAAGCTGATTCTTGAAACATTGATAATTGACTTTCTCTGAATGGTTTGTCTGTCTTCAAAAGTCTTCCACTTCAGTTCCTTCAGTATCTCTGTGACACACTCCCATGGATTAAACAAACCTGTCACCATTCATGCTGCCCTTTTCTGTATAAGTTCAATATCTCCCATTAGTCGTATTTAGTATGCGTTCCAGACACATTGAGTAAAGTTCTAGAACTGGTCACATGAGTGATTTGTAAGCACTCTCCTTCATAGATTGACTGCACTTCCCCAGTATTCTACTAGTAAACTGAAGACAACCACCTGCTTTACCCATGACTGAGCCTGTGTGAGCATTCCATTTTGTATCCCTACAAAATGTTACACACAAATATTTGTATGAACTGGCCAGTTCCAACTATGAAATGTTGTGTGGCTATTGCCTCCTGTCAGGTGGACTGGTCGCCTGGTGCGAGTCTTTTTAGGTGATGCCACTTTGGCGACTTGTGTGCTGATGGGAATGATATGATGATGAAGACAATACAACACCCAGTCCCTGAGCAAAGAAAACATCCGACCCAGTTGGAAATCAAACCCAGGCTCCTTTACATGGCATTCTGCCACACTGACCACTCAGCTGCCGAGACAGACGTTCCAACTGTGACTCATTGATATTGTAGTTATAGAGTACTATGGTTTTTCGTTTTTTGAAGTGCACAGTTTTACATTTCTGAACATTTAAAGCAAGTTGCCAATCTCTGCACCACTGTGAAATCTTATTGAGATCTGACTGAATATTTCTGCAGCTTCTTTCAGATAGTAGTTCATTATATATAACTGCATCATCAGCAATAAGCCTGATGTTAGCATTAATATTGTCTGCAAGGTCATTAATATACAGCATAAACAGCAAGGGTCCCAACACACTTCACTGGGGCACATCCGAAGTTACTTCATCTGACGATGATTCTCCATCCAAGATAATATACTGCATCCTCCCTACCAAAAACTCCTCGAGCCAGTCACAAATTTCACGTGATACCCCATAGGATCGTACTTTACGCAATAAGTGTTGGTGTGATTCTGAGTCGCATGCTTTTCAGAAATTGAGAAATAGTGCATATACCAGACTGCTGTGGTCTAAAGCTTTCAGTATGTCGTGTGAGAAAAGTGCAAGTTGGGTAGCACATGATCGATGTTTCTGGACACCATACTGGATGGCATTGAGGAGGTCATTCTGTCGAAGATACCACATTGTGTTTGAGCTCAGAATATGTTCTAGATTCTACAACAAATCAATGTCAAGGATATTGGACAGTAGTTTTGTGGATAACTTCTGCTACCCTTCTTGTAGACAGGTGTGACCTGTGCTTTTATCAAAGAAATGGGCACAGTTTTTTGTTTGGGATATGTATGATAGGATCGGAGTGTGGAATGTCAGATCCCCTAATCGGGCAGGTAGGTTAGAAAATTTAAAAAGGGAAATGGATAGGTTAAAGTTAAATATAGTGGGAATTAGTGAAGTTCGGTGGCAGGAGGAACAAGACTTTTGGTCAACCGAATACAGGGTTATAAACGCAAAATCAAATAGGGGTAATGCAGGAGTAGGTTTAATAATGAATAAAAAAATTGGAGTACGGGTAAGCTACTACAAACAGCATAGTGAACACATTATTGTGGCCAAGATAGACACGAAGCCCATGCCTACTACACTAGTACAAGTTTACATGCCAACTAGCTCTGCAGATGACAAAGAAATTGATGAAATGTTTGATGAGATAAAAGAAATTATTCAGGTAGTGAAGGGAGATGAAAATTTAATAGTCATGGGTGACTGGAATTCGTCAGTAGGAAAAGGGAGAGAAGGAAACATAGTAGGTGAATATGGATTGGGGCTAAGAAATGAAAGAGGAAGCCGCCTGGTAGAATTTTGCGCAGAACATAACTTAATCATAGAGAACACTTGGTTTAAGAATCATGAAAGAAGGTTGTGTACATGGAAGAACTGTGGAGATACTAAAAGGTATCAGATAGATTATATAATGGTAAGACAGAGATTTAGGAACCAGGTTGTAAATTGTAAGACATTTCCAGGGGCAGATGTGGACTCTGACCACAATCTATTGGTTATGAACTGTAGATTAAAACGGAAGAAACTGCAAAAAGGTGGGAATTTAAGCAGGTGGGACCTGGATAAACTGACTAAACCAGAGGTTGTACAGAGTTTCAGGGAGAGCATAAGGGAACAATTGACAGGAATGGGGGAAAGAAATACACTAGAAGAAGAATGGGTAGCTTTGAGGGATGAAATAGTGAAGGCAGCATAGGATCAAGTAGGTAAAAAGACTAGGGCTAGTAGAACCCTTGGGTAACAGAAGAAATATTGAATTTAATTGATGAAAGGAGAAAATACAAAAATGCAGTAAATGAAGCAGTCAAAAAGGAATACAAACGTCTCAAAAATGAGATTGACAGCAAGTGCAAAATGGCTAAGCAGGGATGGCTACAGGACAAATGTAAGGATGTAGAGGCTTATCTCACTAGGGGTAAGATAGATACTGCCTACAGGAAAATTAAAGAGACTTTTGCAGAAAGGAGAACCACTTGCATGAATATCAAGAGCTTTGATGGAAACCCAGTTCTAAGCAAAGAAGGGAAAGCAGAAAGGTGGAATGAGTATATAGAGGGTCTATACAAGGGCGATGTACTTGAGGACAATATTATGGAAATGGAAGAGGATGTAGATGAAGATGAAACGGGAGATATGATACTGCGTGTTTGACAGAGCACTGAAAGACCTAAGTCGAAACAAGGCACTGGGAGTAGACAACTTTCCATTAGAACTACTGACAGCCTTGGGAGAGCCAGTCCTGACAAAACTCTACCATCTGGTGAGCAAGATGTATGAGACAGGCGAAATTCCCTCAGACTTAGAGAAGAATATAATAATTCCAATCCCAAAGAAAGCAGGTGTTGACAGATGTGAAAATTACGGAACTATCAGTGTAATAACTCACAGCTGCAAAATACTAACGCGAATTCTTTACAGATGAATGGAAAAACTGATAGAAGTTGACCTCGGGGAAGATCAGTTTGGATTCTGTAGAAATGTTGGAACGCGTGAGGCAATACTGACCCTACGACTTACCTTAGAAGAAAGATTAAGGAAAGGCAAACCTACGTTTCTAGCATTTGTAGTCTTAGAGAAAGCTTTCGACAATGTTGATTGGAATGCTCTCTTTCAAATTCAGAAGGCAGTGGGGATAAAATACAGGGAGCGAAATACTATTTACAATTTGTACAGAAACCAGATGGCAGTTATGAGAGTCGAGGGGCATGAAAGTGAAGCAATGGTTGGGAAGGGAGTGAGACAGGGTTGTAGCCTATCCCCGATGTTATTCAAGCTGTGTATTGAGCAAGCAATAAAGGAAACAAAATAAAAGTTCGGAGTAGGTCTTAAAATCCATTGAGAAGAAATAAAAACTTTGAGGTTCACCGATGACATTGTAATTCTGTCAGAGACAGCAAAGGACACGGAATGGACTGTGTCTTGAAAGGAGGGTATAAGATGATCATCAACAAAAGCAAAACGAGGATAATGGAATGTAGTCAGATTAAATCAGGTGATGCCGAGGGAATTAGATTAGGAAATGAGACACTTAAAGTAGTAAAGGAGTTTTGCTATTTGGGGAGCAAAATAACTGATGATGGTCGAAGTAGAGAGGATATAAAATGTAGACTGGCAATGGCAAGGAAAGCGTTTCTGAAGAAGAGAAATTTGTTAACATCGAGTATAGATTTAAGTGTCAGTAAGTCGTTTCTGAAAGTATTTGTATGGAGTGTAGCCATGTATGGAAGTGAAACATGGACGGTAAATAGTTTGGACAAGAAGAGAATAGAAGCTTTCGAAATGTGGTGCTACAGAAGAATGCTGGAGATTAGATGGGTAGATCACATAACTAATGAGGAGGTACCGAAGAGGATTGGGAGAAGAGGAGTTTGTGTCACTACTTGACTAGAAGAAGGGATCGGTTGGTAGGACATATTCTGAGGCATTGAGGAATCACCAATTTAGTATTGGAGGGCAGCATGGAGGGTAAAAATCGTAGAGGGAGACCAAGTGATGAATACACTAAGCAGATTCAGAAGGATATAGGTTGCAGTAGGTACTGGGAGATAAAGAAGCTTGCACAGGATAGAGTAGCATGGAGAGCTGCATCAAACCAGTCTCAGGACTGAAGAGCATAACAACAACAACATGATAGTTAGAATCAGGGTGAAAATAAATTTATGCCACACCTAGTATACACGTATTTCCTCTTGCCTTTCCATTTCTACTAGGCCCTGATTTAATCCATTTGACTTTCTGCTGCACTATTTAATCTCTGAGTTACTAATTCATCTTGTATTGTATTCCTTTATTTGTTTCATGAATTGTTGTTTCATGCTCCTTCGAAACTCTCATTGATTTCAGGTTATTTAATTTTTACTGTTCCCATCTCCATAATTTCCCTTTGGAACATGTCTGGGGTATTACTGGGAATGTTCCGCATTGTCCATCGCTGACATAAGGACAGTCTCGCCATTGTTTTTCATTCCCTTTAACCTTTCTTTGTTTCCCTTCTCCCCTCGTTTCTCTGCTTCGGCGTTTGAGGTTCTTCTTTTCCTTCTTCCTCACTGTGCATTCCTGATTCTCGGCCCAAGTGTCTAACACGTAACAGGTGACTCGGTAATGCGAAATTCCCAGACCTGTGTCAAAAGGTAGGTTTCGCACATACCCCCTGGTACAGGCCAGGCCCAGGGAGGGGTGATTGCCTGAGCTGCTACCTTCCCAAATTGCCAATTGGTCCCTCTGTCAGATGTTAGAGACATGTGACCTGAGATGTGAACAATTAACTAAGGGACGTGTGCTCCCTTGTGAATGGGGCCTCCAGTTGGAAGGAACACGCCATCGGAGATTCTGGCAATTGTGGGGGATTTTCTTGCAATGAGCGAATTATCTTCATAATCAATGTCTACAAAACGTAAATGGACTGAGGTTAACGATTCAAAGACCCCTTCCAGGTGCATCGTGGTTCCTCGTGGTTTCACATACTGAAGACAGTCAGTCCTTCGTGTAAATCTGTTTATTGTTCAGAAAGGTTTTGATGCAGTTGCTGGCCTTGTGAACTCCTGCTCTTGTTTACAGTATGGCACTTTGCTTTTGGAGACTATTTATGATTCTTAAGTACAACAGCTGCTTGCCACCTCACTTCTGCATGGCTATGCTGTTTGTGTCAAGGCCCATAGAACTCTGATTCTTCCCATTGTGGTACCTACACTAGGCTGCTAGATAGTCTGAAAGAGGCCATAATCCAATCATACCACTCTGATCAGGGTGTCATTGCCTCCATCGGGTGATGAAAAGATTGGATTCCTCCTTAGTGCCCACCCGCACTCTTTTTTTCTCACCTTCCGTCCAAGATCAAAGCGAGCTATGAAATTAACACAGTTGGTCTGTAACTTCTGAACCCGATGTGCTGCTACTAGTGTCATTGATTCAACCACACTAGAACGTCTTGTCGACACCCAACCAAATGTGTAACCAGCGGTAGGGATGGGCACGAGGGTGACTGTCCACCTTCTCCTGCCCGCTCTATCAACTGCAGTGCCGGCCATGCTGCATCCTCTTGGGATTGTCCCATGTATCTTGTCGAGCGGGCTGTGAAGGAGATCCGGGTAAAGGAAAAAATGCCTAACCCAGTCACTCGCAAGTTATTGGCTAGTCGCAAACACTGCTTTCTCCTGTCTGGCACTTATAGTTCTGTTATTGCTACCTCTTGCTCCATAAAGGACATGGCCATGCAGACATGCAACCTCAAATTCAGCTCTGAGGTTGTAAAATTGCTCAGTGTGGAGTTAGCATTGCCATCCCTTCGTCTAGCTGTGCAACATGCCATCAAACTCTCGCCTCAAGGGGCGAAGCCACCAGCTATGCAACCGATAGGCCCGAAAGGACAGAAAGAGTACTCCCGTGAAGACTTACTATATCCCTCCAGCTAACCAACATCTGAGTCTTCGTCTACTAAACAGAAAGGCTTGAGGAAGTCCAACAAAGGCAAATGGTCTTCTCCTTCACTGATTCGAAGAACCTCTTTGATGGTGTTGCCACATGATACCTTAGCCTGGCTAGCCTCCATGTCGCCGGTGCACACCACCAACCTTTTTCTGTGTTGGACTCCACAGACTGTCTGCACAAGCAAGCTGATGCTTCTGTGGGTCTCATGGAGCAGGATCCTCCTGCTTCAGTTTCTTGTAGCAGCGAGTCTTTGCAGGCTGTCACTCGGCAGCAGCCAAGGTAACACCCCTTCATTTCTTCCTCATCATGACTCTCCTTCAATGGAACGTTCGTGGTCTTCGGCCCCACAAAGAGGATTTATGGCTGCTTTCAACATCAGTGCGTCCCCTTGTACTCTGCCTTCAGGAAACAAAATTGCATCCACACGACCGCTTTGAGCTATCACTTTTCTTCCCTGTTCGTTTTGACCTTCTCCCTGAGTTCGGCATGCCATCTCGTGGGGGCATCGTGCTGCTCATACAGAGTGACATTTCTAGTGAACCCATCTTCAAGCTGTTGCAGTTGGCCTTTTACTTCCTCACCTGATTTTTTTTCCCTCTGTACCATTTATGTCCCTCAGTCATTCAGTGCCACCAGGACAGACTTTCTTTAGCTTGTTTGGGAGCTACCTCCCCCCCCCCCCCCCCTCCCCCTCCGTTTTTGCTACTCGGTGACTTCAGTGCGCATCATCCCCTTTGGGAATCTCCCAGAATCTGTCAGAGAGGTGCCCTTTTGACTAATATTCTTGATCAACTCAACCTCCTCTGCCTGAACACTTGAGCAGTCACATTCCTTTCTTTGCACACCTGTTCCCATTTGGACCTATCCTTCTGCACTGCCCAGCTTGCCCATTGTCTTGAGTGGTCCGTTCATTCTGACACTTACTCAAGCGACCATTTCCCATGTGCTATCCGTTTGCTCACTCCTACCCTACCTGCATCATCAACAGTTATCTGCTATATTAGCAGGTCCTTTGCCTCTCCATTTTCTGCGATCCATTGCTTCCTTCTTAAGGCTGCTGTATGTTGTACCGTCCATCATGTCATCCAGTATCTGGAATCTCTTCCTTCCTCGCTTCCTTTTCCCTTCTACATAACCTTCTAAAACCGTTTTTATCAGTCCGTCATTCTTTCTTAATATATGCCCAATCCAATTTCTTTTTCTTTTCTTTATTACATCTAGTAACTGTCTTTTCTCTCCCACTCTTCTCAGTACCTCTTCATTTTTTACTCTGTCCATCCAACTTATTCTTTCCATCTTCCGCCATGTCCAGATCTCAAAAGCCTCCAGCCTTTCTCTGTCTTTTTTCCTCATAGTCCATGTTTCAGCGCCATATAGAAGAACACTCCATACAAGACATTTTATGAGTCTCTTTCTGAGTTCTCTGTCAAGACCGCTGCAGAAGATTCTCCTTTTCTTATAAAACGCCTCTTTTGCCATTGCTATCCTTGTTTTAATTTCTGTGGTGCACTTCCAGTTGGTGTCTATCCTGCTTCCAAGATACTTAAAATTTAGCACTTGTTCTAGTGTTTCTCCATTCAGCACAATTTTTATTTCCTTATTTCCTCCTATTGCCAATACTTTTGTTTTATTTGTGTTAATTTTCATTCCATATTTTTTTCCGTTAGTTGCAATGGTGTCCACCAAATCCTGTAATTCTTTTTCCCCTGTGGCTAGAAGGACCATGTCATCAGCAAATCTCAAGCATCCTACTCTTCTTCCTCCAATTTCTACTCCTTTGTCATCT
Organism: Schistocerca cancellata; assembly: GCF_023864275.1. NCBI lineage: Eukaryota > Metazoa > Arthropoda > Insecta > Orthoptera > Acrididae > Schistocerca > Schistocerca cancellata. The sequence continues at coordinate 319,820,500 of NC_064628.1, read as the reverse complement.
AATGAGCATTGGTCAATCATATTTTCCAAGTACAGGTTGAAAAGAGTAGGTGATAAACAGCATCCTTGTCTTACTCCTTTCCCTAGTCTGATCCAGTTTGTACTTTCTCCTCTCACTTTAACTGAAACTTTTTGATTAAGGTATAATGAGTTTATAAGTCTTCTGGTTTTCCAGTCCACTCTCTTTTCCCTCATAATAGTCGCCAGCTTGTCCCAAACCACATTGTCAAATGCCTTTTCTAAATCGATGAAGCACATACATAGGTCTCTTCCTTTTTCAATAAACCTTTCTCCCAAGATTCGTAGGAGCCCTATTGCATCTCTGGTGCCCGTATTCCGTCTAAAACCAAACTGCTCCTCTCCGAGATTCTCCTCCATTACATTTTCAAGTCTTTTATTAATTATTCTTAACATCACTTTGGCTGCATGTGAAATGAGGCTGATAGTCCTGTGCTCGCTGCATTTCTTGGTTCCTTGTTTTTTCGGTAATGGAATCATTACTGTTGTCAAAAAGTACTCAGGCCATTCACCACTGTCATATATTTTATTACATAACCTCAATATTTCTCTTATTCCATTGTGGTTCAAGCATTTTAGTATTTCTCCCGGTATTGTATCTGTACCTACTGCTTTGCCATTTTTCATTGCAGCAATGGCAGACTTTACTTCTTCCATTATGATGGTCGGTCCTTTCTCTTCATCACTTACACTGTTGTGTGATTCAAGTTCCAGAGTTTCTGGTTTGCTATTTGTGTCATATAGCTCTTTTATATATTCTTCCCATCTCTGCGTGCACACCCAAATGGCAGCTTACTAAGGCTGACTGGTGGCTGTACTCCTCCCTGGCGACATCCAAAGAACAAGGTTTTTCCAGTTGTGATGATCAGGTGGAATATCTTGCAAACTATCTTTACTGCTGCAGAACATTCGATTCCTCACACATTACTTTTCACCATGCTGTGTCCCCAGTGCCTGGGTGGGCTGTGGCATGCCATGATGCAATTCGCACATGGAAACATGCTCTCTGTGTTTTCAACCATCATCCTGTAATAGCAAACTGCATTCATTATAAACAGATGCACACAAAGTGCGTCGCGTTCTTCGGGATAGCAAAAAGGCTAGCTGGATTTCATTCACTAGTTCTTTTAACAGTTCCACCCCTTCCTCTGTTGTGTAGGCCAGCTTCGGACAGTTCTCTGGAACCAAGATCCATTCGCCAGTTTCCAGCCTGACAGTAGCAGACCACGTCATCGTTGACCCTATTGCAATCTCTCACACCTTGGGCCGCCATTTTGCAGAAATTTGAAGATTTTCCCACTATCACCTTGCCTTCCTCCATCGGAAACGAGTGGAGAAGGTTTGGGCAATACCTTTCTTGTCTCAGAATTGAGTGCTACTATGCCACCTTTACTATGAGGGAGCTAGATCATGCTCTCAGTTCATGTTGATCCTCCACGCCAGGGTCAAACGCTGTCTATATTCAGATGTTGTAGCACCTTTCTCTTGTGGGCAAGCACTTTTTGCTTAATACGTACAACTGCATCTGCACAGAGGGCAAATTTCCCAGATGTAGGCGAGAAGCCACCGTCATACACATACCTAAGCCCACTAAGGACAAAAACCTTCCTTCTAGCTACTGCCTCATCTCTCTCGCCAGCTGTGTTCCCAAGATGATGGAACGTATAATTCGTGCCCAGCTGGTGTGGTAGCTCAAGTCTTTTACTAATGACTGCACAGTTTGTATTTCAAGCGCACCGTTCTGCAGTTGCCCATCTTGTCACTTTGTCCACCCATGTCTTGATTGTTTTGCTGTGGAAATCCCAGACTGTGACCGTGTTTTTTGGAGAAGGTCTACGACGCCTGCTGGAGAACTGTTATCCTTTGTACTCTTTACACATGGTGCTTCCATGGCTGCCTGCCGTGTTTCCTTCAAAAAATTTTAAAAGACCAAGTTGTCAAGATGTGTGTGGGTTTTGCTTTGTCAGGCACCTTTATCCAGGAAACTGGTGTGCCTCAGGGTTCAGACTTCAGAGTCGTCCTCTTCGCTATTGCCATTAACCCTGTTTCCCGCCGGACATTTCCAGCTCCCTTTTTGTTGACAATTTTGCCATCTATTGCAGTTCTCCACAGACTTGCCTCACTGAGTGGCATCTTCAGCAATGTTTTGATCATCTTTACTCCTGGAGCATCGAAATGGCTTTCGTTTTTCCACTGACGTAACCATCTGTATGAAATTCTTGCGGCACAATTGATTTTTCCCACCATCTTTACATCTTGGGCCTGTTGCTCTTTCATTTGTCAAAACTATGAAATTCCTGCCACGCATGCTCTATAGGAGACACTCTTGGTCCTGCCATGTGTCGTACCTAACAGCCCACTGTACACGGTCTCTCAATGTCCTACGTGTCCTCGATGGTACTTCCTAGGGTGCGGAACAAACCATCCTCCTCCATTTGTTCTGGTCCTTTATCCATTCGAAACTAGACTGTGGGTGCTTTCTTTATGCATCTGCACATTCGTCCTTCTTACGCCGTCTTAACACTATCCACCATCATGGCATCTGTTTGGCCACTGGCACCTTTTACACTAGCCTGGTTGACAGTCTGTATGCTGAAGCTGCTAAACTACCAATGTCTTATTGCCATGACTTTCTTCTCAGCCAGTATGCATGCCGTTTGTCTGCCATGCATAGCCACCCATCCTATGCCTCCTCCTTCGATGATTCCTTCGATTGCCAGTATAGGGCGCATCCCTCTTCTGTTACCTCCTGGAGTCCGCTCTCGGCACTTGCTCTGCTGGCATAACTTAACTCTACCTACAACTTTCCCAGTGGGTGTGAACCCTTCACCACCTTGGCTTTGAGAAGAGGCCTGTGGTGACCTTGGTCTTCATTTGCTTCCTAAGGACACTAGTCCAGCTTCACTCTGTCACCTTCGGTTTCATGACCTTCGAATGGAACTTTACGATAGTACTTTTGTGTACAATGATGGTTCTTGAACTGACCATGGTGTTGGGTTTTCCTTCATTAGTTGGCACCAACACTTTTCGATATTGTCTTCTGGCATACTGCTCAGTATTTACAGCTGAGCTTTTCACCCTGTAACAGGCCATGCAGTACATCTGGCGACACACTTATCAATTGTCTTCTCTGCTCAGACTGTGCAGCGCCCTTCAAAATCTATGTGCACTGTACACTACCCATCCCTTAGTGCAAACGAGTCCAGGGAAACTGTCACTTGCTCACTTTTAGTGGAGCCATTGTGATATTTTGTGTGGGTTCCTGGTCATGTTGGTCTGTCAGGAAACGATGCTCCTGCCAGAGCTTCAGTCCTCGTATGTTTGGAAGGTATGAGACGAGGTACTGGTGGAATTACAGCTGTGAGGACGGGGCATGAGTCGTGCTTGGGTAGCTCAGTTGGTAGAGCACTTGCCTGTGAAAGGCAAAGGTCCCGAGTTCGAGACTCTGTCCTGCACACAGTTTTAATCTGCCAGGAAGTTTCATATCAGCGCGCACTCTGCTGCAGAGTGAAAATTTCATTCTAGAAACAGACCAGTAGTTCATATATTCCCTCCAATGATCTCTGTGTTGCTGTCTGTCAGGAGGAGGCGTCGCTATGGTATCGGCATTGTTAAGCCTCTCCCAGTGGCTTGGATGACCACCTCTCGGTCTTCCCATGGGGAGAAGGTCATTTTAACTAAGTTGTGTATTGGGCACTGCCTTTTTAGCCATAGTCATTTGTTACGTGTTGCTCCCCCACGACTTTGAACACATTGCACCCAAGTTTTAACTGTCCGTCATTTCCTGATGGAATGTCCATTCATAACCATTGATGTTCCTGCTTGGGTTTGCCATCTGAGTTATCAGCTGTTTTAGCAAACGATGTGCAGACTGTCGACCGCATTTTACTTTTTACCCATCATAGCAATTGGCAAAGGCCATTTAATTTTTAGTTTTTGCTCTCTGTTTCTGTATGGTGTCTTTTGTAGCCCTTTCTCAACACCCCTGTTTTTACCTGTCTTCTCTTACATCAGTTGAGACTGTCGTTTTTTAACTCCTCTCTGTCTTTGTGTTCTATAGTTTTGACTTGGGCACATATGACCCCAGTTGTTTTCATACCCTAGAACAAAACAAAACAAAATGGCCTGGAAGAAATCCATGGGCTTCACATGACATATTAAATTAAATTGATGAAAGGAGAAAATAAAAAATCCATCAAATGAATAGGCAAAAGGGAACACAAGCATCTAAAAACAGAGGCAGCTGCTGCAATTCTTTCACTATTAATTGTGTAACCAGTAGACTGCATTAATCTCTTCAAACCAGGAAATGGTTTCAGTTTTAGAGTGGGCTGCACTTGCCTCCACCGTATACCTTGCAAGGTGGGTGTCAATATGTCTGGTGGAACAGATTGATCATGTTCAAATCTAAAACAGTAATCTCTGTAATGCATTGCTTGATTTGAGTGGAAATATCTGAAGTCGCATAACATCTAGGTGACCTAAAACTGTTACAGAGTAAGCCAATAAGACCAGTGCCATACTTCTGTGTTTCACATAGGATTATTGTTAGTGCATACCGTGAGGTATGATGGGAACAAAGATGATGTGTCAGCTGTTTGTGCTACACAGCCAATGAGAGAGTAGCAAACAGATGTGTTTTGAATACATTGAGAAGAGAAATTGAAACACTGTTATAAATGAGATTATAACTTTATTGCAAGGACTGCATTGCAAACTATGATGTTATCAAAAAGAAAAAAACAGTGGAGTATTTCTCTGCTGTGTGTTGCTAAGCATTTGATCTGCTTGGGCACGTTGAGTAAGTAGATCAATGTTTTTTAATTAAGTCATGGGAGAAGGTAAGTGGGCCAATATTTCTGAAGTAAATCATTGGGGGAGGGGGGGTGTAGAGGGATCAACATTTTTAATTAAAAGGTAGGTGGATCAGTGTTTTATAATTAAATCATGGGGGGATTTCTGTGGAGGAGGATGAAGAAGAAGAGGAGGAGGTGGAGGAGGAGGAAGATTAATAAATGTTATTAGTTCTTGGTTGAGGTCTGCAAATAAGATGAAGGCAAAAACTGAAAGTGCAGCAAATTTTATTCATATGCCTTGTAGACTAGTGCAGCTACCCACAAAAACATATAAGCATATCTGGCTCTGTTTCTGCTTCCTCCACATATATTCAAAGAGGTAGCTGCCAAAGAAATTTTTACAGTGCTTCATGACATGGAGGGACTGTTTGATGACAGCCCATCTGTCTTCTACAGTATTTGTGTGGGCACCTGTTTCGGGATCTTTGAAAATTACTTTATGATTTACCTGAAGGTGTCGGAAGCCTTCATTTTTCAAACATTTGTATGTTGAGAAACAGTTAGAAGTAAAGGTTGCCCCCAAGAAAATATTTTCTTTAATAAGTATCAGAAGAACTGCTTTCTAGCGCATTGACACAGCAGGAAAAGAACACTTCGGTGTATTTCGCTGTGTAGTACCAAACACCCGTCGTCCTGTTTGCTTTCCAAACTGTGATTCATCAATCTCGGCAATCTGTCATTCTGTCAGAGTCCTGTGTCCATGCAAACCTATGTACAGAAATGTCACCAGTCGATCCCAGTTTGCTTCGTCAAATCAAATTCTCGAATTATATTCATAAATTCATAAGTATGTGAACTGCAAAACCATACTAATTTGTAGCTTATTCCCAGAAAACCAGTAGTTCTTTCTAATACCACACTTCTAGAAGTGGCTGCTTCTGCTACACTTACAAACGACTCCATCAACACAAATTCTAGACTCTTTAAGATCACTTCACACACGCATTTAATACCCTTCCAAATCTCTGCCATTAGTCCTTGTTGCATATACCAGTGGGCGATGTCGCTGTGTGGAACTAAATCTGTTAAACCACTTCATTTCGTACCATTTGCTGACATAATCACAGAATACCATTGTAAACTCATTAACGCAGTTTTCACGGCAAACAAGACAGTGGTTTCAATTTTGATGCTAGAAATACATTGCCTACGTTCTCCCCTCTCATTAGTTGTTTGAAAGCATCGCCCCATTGGGTACACAAAACTGCCATGCTGCCAGCCTATGAGCAGTAGATAAGCTCCACGATGAGTGCCACTGGCCCTGATCTTTTAGCCTAATTCCATTATATAAATACAAGTTCAGTGAAGTTACTGTGTCTGCTCATGTGAGAGAACTTGAGAGGTAATGCTGGGGAGGTATAGTCTGTTTGTAAACAGAAAAAGCGAGAAGCGCTCGTGGTGGAGGAAGTTGTCTGTCCTGGAAGAACACTACAGTTGCCATAGAGGATGACTAAGAATCAACTTCTCCTGTGCAGAGGTTTACATAGTCTGCCCCGATGCATTTCTTGCATTAATGTTATTAGTAATTTGTATCTCTATTCAATGTGGTATTAACACTCTTTGTGAAAAAGAAAACTTTACTCATAAAGTCAGCTGAGTAAGGGTAGTTATAATTTTGTTGAAACACCCTTAAGTAAATCACTATTTTTAATAATCTGCAATTTTTCCATATCTTGCAACACACAAACTATTAGATCTATGGAAAAATTAATAGGACCTTTTTTGTAGGATTTTAATGTAATTTAATTTAGTACTGGGAAACATTTTCTCCAGAAGCCTCAGTCTTCAAGATACTCAAGAAAAATGTAAAAATTTACTTTTTAACACTCTCCTCCCTTGCTGACACCCCCCTGATCAGGATTTTTAGTACGTTGTTCATTACGCTCTCCATTACTGCTGTACAACATTGCGACTAATCAAGTTTTTTCCCCCTTAATTTTCCTTTGTTGACTGGACTACATTGGTTGGCCATACCATCAACACCATAAAACCTCAGTTTATTTAGGAGAATTTTGTGACTCGTCCTATTACATGCTTTAGAGAGGTAACAGAATCTTTTTTTTAATTTTTATTTTTTTTATACTTGTAAAATTTGGTGAGTGTTTGTGTAAATAGCGTTTCTCAGCTGAGCAATTCTTCTGAAATGCAGTGTGTGATTTACTAAGCAAATTATTGTTGTTGAAGTGGGATACTATTCTAGAATACATCATGTTCTCAAAAGATTTGGGAAAAGATGTCAGTAGTGAAACAGGTCAGTAATTACGGAGATCTCACCTATCACCTCTTTTATAGATGTATTTAACAATGGCTTATTTTAATATCTTTAAAATTACTGTGAGAGAGATGTGTTGTTTATTTCAGGTAAGACTGTGCTTATTATATGGGAACAAGTCTTAATGTTCTGTTGGAAACACCATAAAAATCCACATGAGCTTCTACTTGTGAGAGAATATATAATTTTCTTAACTTCAGAAAGGGGAGTACCTCTGACTGATCATTTACAGCCTTCCATTGAAATCATTGTCAGAATTACCAATTTCTGACATTAAGTATATGTTCCTGGATTCTTAATAATTGTTCTTAATAATTTTGAGTAATTTTTATAGTGTGCAGCTATTACAGGATCTTAACACATTCTTGCCAACAGGTTCATTTCCTTTTTTTCTTTCACAAGAGACTTTAATGCCTGTAGTACTCAATGATTTTTACATGACTGTTCACCCTTTCTGATTAGTGTACGAGGAAAGCTGTTTCCAAATAATGACAATATAGTAAAAGGATAGATTGCTACTCACCATATAGAGTAGATTTTGAGTTGCGAACAGGCACAACAAAAAGTCAGCTATACAGCTTGAGCATTCAGACAAAAGACCTATATTTAAAGTAGGAAAAAACGCGCGCGCGCACACACACACACACACACACACACACACACACACACACACACACACACACACACACACACACACACCAAAAAAAAAAAAAAAAAAAGCACAACTAACACACATGACGTATGTCTCTGGCCACTCAGGCCGGACTGCGAGCAGTTGCGCCTGATAGGAGAAGCAGTCACTGGGTAGTGGGGGTTAGGAGGAAGCTGGGATGGTGAGGGGATTGGATAGCAGGTAGGGCCGGGGGAGGGTGTAACGGTGCCTGTGGGAGCAAGCATGGACATGGTGTTATGACGACAATGAACAAATCGTCGCCAATGTGAATGACTGGTGGCCAATGCTAAATAGAAACATACAAATCTCTTTGCATTTACAGCAGATTTGTCAGTGAAGTTAATAAGGAGCTGGCTGCATGGCCTGGGTCTACAGCGACTAAAATAATTAGAAGTCGTTGGTAAAAAACAATATATTTTACTTAACTGGTGGTACAGGAGCCTTCATAGTCAGGAGGAATATAATTAAATGGAGTGCTCTAGAGACATCACATAGGCCATACTTTAACTATATGCCTTGTTAGAGGTTGCCTCCTATTAGCTGAAGGCTATACTGCTTTCCTACTTGGCGTTCCAAGCAAGAGTTGTCGAGAACATGCTAGAGACTTGTTGCAAGCTGCGGAGTGGCACTAGTCTCGACTCAAGGGTTCAGCGATACTAGTACAGACCGCGGTCGATAACTACAACCCCTAACAAGTGTGATATCGAATGTTGATACCAAACATGGTGGGGACAGGGTAAGGCTGTTAGATGCAGTTGGGAGATTTGGTGGGGGGTGGGGGGGAGAGCAGGGTTAGCTGAGAAATGGAGAAGAGGATGTGTTGGTGTAATATAAGGCTGGGACTGGCGAAGGTTGAGGACAGGGAAGTTACTGGAACATAGATTATATTGCATGGAGACTTCCCACCTGGGAAATTCAGATAAGCTAGTCTTGGTAGGAAGGGTCCAGATGGCGCAGCTTGTGAATTGGTAATTGAAGTGAAGCACATTGTGTTGAGCAACTATATGGTCCCGCTGTCTCTTGGCCTCAGTTTGTCAGTTGCCGTTCATGCGGACAGACAGCTTGTTGGTTTTCATGCCAACATAGAAAGCAGAACATCAGTTGCAGCTTAATTGTAGATCACGACTGTTTTTGCAGGTAGTCCTGCCTTTGATGGAAAAAGTGATTCCTGTGACCGTAATAGAGTAGGTGGTGGTGGTGGTGGTGAGGGAAGGGTCTTGCATCTAGGTCTGTTGCAGGGATATGAGCCATGAGACAAGGTGTTGCAGGATTAGACAAAGATATTACATAGGTTCAGTGGCCAGCAGAAAACCACTGAGGAAGGGGTAGTGAGTAGGATATTTCTCATTTCAGGACATACCCTGACAGAGAATGTGATTCAGTTGCTCCAGTGCTGGATGGTACTGAGTCACGAGGGGAGTGCTCCTTGTAGTGGTTAATAAAAAAGAAAAATATAGAAGAAAAGAAAAAGAAAAAAAAGCTTGAAAATGTGGGAAGAAATCATAAGTGAAAATGTTTTTTAAATCGTTAATGACTGTGAAAAAAGGGAAAGAAAGAAATGCAGATCGGACTTCGTATTACAGAAAAGCTATAGTTGGGGTGGTCCTTGTGGCGTTTTTGAGCAAAAGTTAAACCAATTTCCACTACAAAAATTATTGAAAAGAAACAGAGAATAACAAAATGTAACTGACAGGGGGAAGTGGCATAGATAAGAGTTCATCCTTTACCAGGTTAACTTGTCTTCTTTCGTGCGGCGTCCAGGTCTTCAAAAATATCCTTCATTTCGGCGTGAAAAGTCTGCTCTGAAATCTTGCAATCGTCCAGGAATCATTAATTTACACCAATTAAAATCATCTTGATACTGTATGCAATTTAATTTACTTTGGTACTTCCATCCTCCGGATTTCTTAACAACTTCCACAATATGTCTACACATTAAAATCAGATCAAGACATTTAAGTTTTTTTTAACGTCTTCATCAGATCACGTCTGCTTTAAGCTTCGGCTATCAAGAGACAATCAAGAAACGGATAGGAAACAAAAAAAAAAAAAAAAAAAAAAGTTACAATTTTAGTATTTTCTCTGCCGTCGAGCGCTCATATCACTGCGACGGGATATTTTTTATCTTAGGGAATGAGCGTAGCGCGGCGAAATTCAAAGTCCCGCTACATCCTTTGTGGCTGGGTGGTGGGAGTGTGGGAGCTGGTAAGTTGCGGTAGAGGCAAGGCAAGAGAGATCTGTTTCATACAAGGTTGGGAGAGTAATTTCAGTCTCTGAAGGCCTTGGTGAGACCATTTGTATATTTGCAAATGGACTGCATGTCACTACAGTTGTGACAGTCATTGGTGGCTAGGATATATGGAAAGGACATCCTGGTGTAGAATGGATGGCAGCTGTTGAAGTGGATGTATTGCTGGTGGCTGGTAGGCCGGTGCTGATATAGCTATCTTCGAAGTGGAGGTCAGCAGCAAAGAGTTTACTTGGTTTAGGAAGATCAAATAAAGTGTATGGGGGAGAAGCTGTTAAGGTTCTGTAGAAATGTGGATAGGGTGTCAGCACCATCAGTCTAGATCACAAAGATGTCATCAGTGAATCTGAACCAGTTGAAGGGTTTCGGATTCTGGGTGGTGAGGAAGGATTCCTCTAGATGTTTCAGGAGTAGGTGGTCCATTGCTGTCCCATAGATTTCTTTGTAGGTGATTCTTTTAATTTAAAGGTGAAATAGTTGTGGGTGGGGGTATAGTTGTTCATGGTGCCCAGGAAGGAGACTGTAGGCTTGGAGTCAGTCAGGTGTTGGGAAAGGTAGCGTTCAGTAGCAGCAAGGTCATGGGCATTGGGGATGTTAGTGTAGAGGGAGTTGACATCAATAGTGACAAGCAGGGTGCTTTGTGGTAAAGGGGGCAGGAACTGTAGAGATTCATTGGAGAAAGATTGCTGTCTTTTATACAGGAGGCTAGGTTACAGGTAATAAAGCTGAAGGTGCTTGTCCACGAGAGCAGAGTGTCTCTCAGTGGGGCACAGTAACCAGCCCCAGTGGGGCATCCTGGTTGGTTGGAAGCAGGTAGGAATGGTAGGAGTGAGGAGGGAGATAGACTCCAAGGAGAAGGGTCCAAGGATTTGAGGAGAGAATGGAGATTCTGTTGGATTTTTGACATGGGGTCACTTTCTATATGAGCATGACAATCAACAAACTGTCTGCATGAATGGCTACTGACAAATTATGGCCAAGAGATAGCAGGACCACCAAGTTGCAGAACATGCTCCCCAATACAGTGTGTTCCAGTTCAATGACTGCTTCACTTCCTATGCTATCTGGATGTGTTGTACCAACACCAGCTTGTCTGAACTGCAGGGGTGAGAATTTTTAACATCTTGTGACATCTTACATTGTCAATTGCTTTTTCTTTATCAACAAATCCAATGAACATATTTGATTTTTCTTAAATCTTGTTTCCATCATCAGTCACAGCGTGTAACTGCCTCTCTTGTGCCCATACATTTCCTTAAAATGAACTGATCTTTATGTAAGAGACACTATTCTTGTCAGCAATTTGGATGCATGAGCTGTTAAGCTGATGTTGTGACTGTGCTCAATCTTCTGTAACATTGTTACGGCCAGGATTATGCAAATAATACTTTTCATTAGTCTAATTATAGATCTCCAGATTCATAGAACCTGCAAACCAGTTTGAATAGTAGTCACACTGCCATCACCCCCTGCCCCCCCCCCCCTCCCTCCCTGGAGCAATAATTTTAGAAATTGCAAAGCAATGAATATTTTCCTTCCATCTTATTTGGTCATAAGTCTTTGAACTTCCCCCATGAACCATGGACCTTGCCGTTGGTGGGGAGGCTTGCGTGCCTCAGCGATACAGATGGCCGTACCGTAGGTGCAACCACAACGGAGGGGCATCTGTTGAGAGGCCAGACAAACATGTGGTTCCTGAAGAGGGGCAGCAGCCTTTTCGGTAGTTGCAGGGGCAACAGTCTGGATGATTGACTGATCTGGCATTGTAACATTAATCAAAACGGCCTTGCTGTGCTGGTACTGCGAACGGCTGAAAGCAAGGGGAAACTACAGCCGTAATTTTTCCCGAGGACATGCAGCTTTACTGTATGATTAAATGATGATGGCGTCCTCTTGGGTAAAATATTCCGGAGGTAAAATAGTCCCCCATTCGGATCTCCGGGCGGGGACTACTCAAGAGGACGTCGTTATCAGGAGAAAGAAAACTGGCGTTCTACGGATCGGACCGTGGAATGTCAGATCCCTTAATCGGGCAGGTAGGTTAGAAAATTTAAAAAGGGAAATGGATAGGTTAAAGTTAGATATAGTGGGAATTAGTGAAGTTCGGTGGCAGGAGAAATAAGACTTTTGGTCAGGTGAATAGAGGGTTATAAATAGAAAATCAAATAGGGGTAATGCAAGAGTATGTTTAATAATGAATAAAAAAAATAGGAGTGCAGGTAAGCTACTACAAACAGCATAGAGAACGCATTATTGTGGCCAAGATAGACACGAAGCCCACACCTACTACACTAGTACAAGTTTATATGCCAACTAGCTCTGCAGATGACAAAGAAATTGAAGAAATGTGTGATGAGATAAAAGAAATTATTCAGGTAGTGAAGGGAGACGAAAATTTAATAGTCATGGGTGACTGGAATTCGTCAGTAGGAAAAGGGAGAGAAGGAAACATAGTAGGTGAATATGGATTGGGGGAAAGAAATGAAAGAGGAAGCCGCCTTGTAGAATTTTGCACAGAGCATAACTTAATCATAGCTAACACTTGGTTCAAGAATCATAAAAGAAGGTTGTATACCTGGAAGAATCCTGGAGATACTAAAAGGTATCAGATAGATTATATAATGGTAAGACAGAGATTTAGGAACCAGGTTTTAAATTGTAAGACATTTCCAGGGGCAGATGTGGATTCTGACCACAATCTATTGGTTATGAACTGCAGATTGAAACTGAAGAAACTGCAAAAAGGTGGGAATTTAAGGAGATGGGACCTGGATAAACTGAAAGAACCAGAGGTTGTACAGAGTTTCAGGGAGAGCATAAGGGAACAATTGACAGAAATGGGGGAAAGAAATACACTAGAAGAAGAATGGGTAGCTCTGAGGGATGAAGTAGTGAAGGCAGCAGAAGGTCAAGTAGGTAAAAAGACGAGGGCTAATAGAAATCCTTGGGTAACAGAAGAAATATTGAATTTAATTGATGAAAGGAGAAAATATAAAAATGCAGTAAATGAAGCAGGCAAAAAGGAATACAAACGTCTCAAAAATGAGATCGACAGGAAGTGCAAAATGGCTAAGCAGGGATGGCTAGAGGACAAATGTAAGGATGTAGAGGCTTGTCTCACTAGGGGTAAGATAGATACTGCCTACAGGAAAATTAAAGAGACCTTTGGAGAGAAGAGAACCACTTGTATGAATATCAAGAGCTCAGATGGCAACCCAGTTCTAGGCAAAGAATGGAAGGCAGAAAGGTGGAAGGAGTATATAGAGGGTTTATACAAGGGCGATTTACTTTAGGACAATATTATGGAAATGGAAGAGGATGTAGATGAAGATGAAATGGGAGATAAGATACTGCGTGAAGAGTTTGACAGAGCACTGAAAGACCTGAGTCGAAACAAGGCCCCGGGAGTAGACAACATTCCATTAGAACTACTGATGGCCTTGGGAGAGGCAGTCATGACAAAACTCTACCATCTGTTGAGGAAGATGTATGAGACAGGCGAAATACCCACAGACTTCAAGAAGAATATAATAATTCCAATCCCAAAGAAAGCAGGTGTTGACAGATGTGAAAATTACCGAACTATCAGTTTAATAAGTCACAGCTGCAAAATACTAACACGAATTCTTTACAGACAAATGGAAAAACTGGTAGAAGCGGACCTCGGGGAAGATCAGTTTGGATTCCGTAGAAATATTGGAACACGTGAGGCAATACTAACCTTAAGACTTATCTTAGAAGAAAGATTCAGAAAAGGCCAACCTACGTTTCTAGCATTTGTAGACTTAGAGAAAGCTTTTGACAACGTTAACTGGAATACTCTCTTTCAACTTCTGAAGGTGGCAGGGGTAAAATACAGGGAGCGAAAGGCTATTTACAATTTGTACAGAAACCAGATGGCAGTTATAAGAGTCGAGGGGCATGAAAGGGAAGCAGTGGTTGGGAAAGGAGTGAGACAGGGTTGTAGCCTCTCCCCGATGTTATTCAATCTGTATATTGAGCAAGCAGTAAAGGAAACAAAAGAAAAATTCGGAGTAGGTATTAAAATTCATGGACAAGAAGTAAAAACTTTGAGGTTCGCCGATGACATTGTAATTCTGTCAGAGACAGCAAAGGACTTGGAAGAGTAGTTGAACGGAATGGACAGTGTCTTGAAAGGAGGATATAAGATGAACATCAACAAAAGCAAAACGAGGATAATGGAATGTAGTCAAATTAAATCGGGTGATGCTGAGGGGATTAGATTAGGAAATGAGACACTTAAAGTAGTAAAGGAGTTTTGCTATTTAGGGAGTAAAATAACTGATGATGGTCGAAGTAGAGAGGATATAAAATGTAGACTGGCAATGGCAAGGAAAGCGTTTCTGAAGAAGAGAAATTTGTTAACATCGAGTATAGATGTAAGTGTCAGGAAGTCGTTTCTGAATGTATTTGTATGGAGTGTAGCCATGTATGGAAGTGAAACATGGACGATAACCAGTTTGGACAAGAAGAGAATAGAAGCTTTCGAAATGTGGTGCTACAGAAGAATGCTGAAGATAAGGTGGGTAGATCACGTAACTAATGAGGAGGTATTGAATAGGATTGGGGAGAAGAGAAGTTTGTGGCACAACTTGACCAGAAGAAGGGATCGGTTGGTAGGACATGTTTTGAGGCATCAAGGGATCACAAATTTAGCATTGGAGGGCAGTGTGGAGGGTAAAAATCGTAGAGGGAGACCAAGAGATCAATACACTAAGCAGATTCAGAAGGATGTAGGTTGCGGTAGGTACTGGGAGATGAAGAAGCTTGCACAGGATAGAGTAGCATGGAGAGCTGCATCAAACCAGTCTCAGGACTGAAGACCACAACAACAACAAGTCTTTGAAAGCTCAGCTCTGTTAAGCTCTTCACACTAATACTGGATCCCATGTCTTCCATATCAACTTCCATTTCTTTTTCCGCCATGCCATGAGATGGTTCTTCCCTCTCATAAAGGCATTAAGTGCACTCTTTCCACCTATACCCTCTCACCATTATCTATGGTGACAGCGTATAGATGGAAATTCCCATTGCACTTACGATGTTGATGCCTTTGCTTCACTGAAGATTTTTTTCTGTATGCTGAGTCACTCCTGACGACCATTCCCTCCCTCCTCCCTGCCCGCTGCCCCGGACCTATATTTGTCTTCCAGCTTTTGTGATTGCCTTTTTTTTTTAGAGGTGTTCATTCCTCTTCAAAATAACTGTCTGTTGTGGTATTAGTATAGCAGTGTCTGCTGTCTTAGAGAACTTCAAACACACCACCTCATTCCACAGTATTGTACCTAAATATCCTATTCCTTTGCAAGCTGATCCGTCTTCACTTAATTTAATCTTTATCTTTTCTAAATAGTGATCAGAGTCTGTATATGCTTTTGGGTGTGTCTTACAATCCACTGTGGTATATTTGAATCTGCCTGACCATGATGTAAGCCTGCTGGAATTGTCCTGTCTCCTCACAGGCCTTTCCCAAATATACCATTGATTGTGAGTGTTGTACAATGTATTCACTATCGCTAGCTGTAATTTATAGCAAAATTCTCTCTCTCTCTCTCTCTCTCTCTCTCTCTCTCTCTCTAATTTCTGCTACTGAGTTCATGTTCTCCCATTAATTATTATATTTTCCTCTCTCTTTAAGTAATGAATTACACAATTGGTATTGTCATGTACTTCACCTGCCTGTTAATCTTGTGCTTATTACACCAGCTTGTAAACCTGAATTGTTGTTGGTGCTAGTTTCCTTATATTTTGAAGAGAATAGTGCTATCTCTGACCTTTTCACAGTATATTCTCTCTGCTCTAACTGAATTGTACTCTCTCGCAGCTATTTTCTGCAGCTGTTAATATTACCCTGCATTTGTCTGACTAAAAATCCTTATTTTCTTTCCATATCACTTCACTGCCCTCCACTATATCTAGACTGATCCTTCAGATTTCCCCTTTCAGATTTTTGTTAACTTTTTAACCACAAATTGGACTTCAGATAGTGCATGCTCAGACTCCTAGAATAGGGCCATTTCATTGGTAATTCAGTCTTTTCTTCGTAATCATCTCCTTGCAAGTTCCCTCACAGAAATCTGGAACTTTTGCCAGTGGAGTGACCATAATGACAGTTTCTCAGTTGAAAGCCTCATGCCCCATGGATACACATTTTGTCATTAATGCTGCAGTTTCCATTGCCTTTTGCATCCTGAAGCCTTTGATAATTGCTGATCTTTCTGCTATTTAGGGGCAGTTTCCCACTCCAGGGTCAAGAGTATATTCATGGAAGGTTTGTGAATACCCACATTCAACTACCCTATTTGGCTTACTGTCTGATGACTCAAAACTTTTCTAGCCATAAATATCTTAAGCCGTGGTAATATGTAAGAGCATGCTATATACTACTGATATTTCATTGTTCTTTACTTAAAGTACCTGAGTTTGTAATCTAGCTTTCTTGTTTTTCATAAAGTTGGTTCAGAATACTTAATGATAATTGATAGTTATTGTTCTACCATTTGGTGGGTGACAAATTAATCACAATATTGTCACTTTTACCTTTTTTCTGCTTTCACTGCCCTTTTAATTTATGGTGTAAGTAATTGAACACATTTTGCACCCTCAGCAAAATATCGAAAAACAGAATCAGTTGTTTCATTTTGGAAATGGTCCACAAATTGCTGAGCTTTCGCATTTCATATTTGCTTTTGATCAGAATTCAACAAATGCAATGCCCATTTTGCACAAAACTTCCTCATAGTTGATTCTTCACATGAACTGTAGCATATTTGTTATTTTGAAATGTCTGGCAGCCTCTGTTTTGTAAACATTTATTCCTGTTCGTGCAGTTCCAAATTGTGCTCATGTTTGTTTCGTATAGTTGAAATTTTGGAAGTCCTTTGTGTGAGTCATATCAAAATAAGCATGGACTTGTTTTAATTCAGCTTTTCCTGGCACAAAATACTTTGACCATAGATGTTAGCCACTCAACTTCCACATTAATTACCTCTTTCCCGTTACAAAAGAAAACTGGGTTATTAAAATAATTTTAGAGAAGAATTAAATTTCTCATCTACTGTCCTCAGTAAACTTCCTTCTCCTTGTTCATTCTGTAAATTCTCTCTCAATAGTGTGACACTGTTAGCATTTATAATTCTATAAAACAGTACTTTTTTCTTCTTTGCTAAGACTGGTTGATGGGGATGCACAAGTGGTTCCATTTAACCACCTTATACAGTAAACGCTTTTTGATTAAAGGAGATGACTCGCTGAAAAGCAGAAGTATTTAGTTGTTATTATGCATACAGAAGGAAGGAAAACTTGCTAGCTTTCAGATTTATACTTTAATGAGCTTGAGAGAACTTTTGTACCATATGTAGTCAGTGAACTGTTTATTATGGGATGTACATTTACTTCATGAAATTCAGTTGGATTTATAAATGAATTGCCATCTGCTGTTGGCCTTGCCTATCCACTGTCTTTGGGAATGTAACGGGAGGGGGGACACCAAACCTGACAGCAGTAGTGTTAGTGCCCATGATTAGTACTGTAAAATGAAATCATAGAATGAGGCCGTAACTCTTCTGTGAGTAGACACGAAAGTCGTCTTCAGAAAACAAGATGAATGTATATCAGTCTGTGACATTAGGTCCAGGTTGGTAGACACAAATCAATCCCAAATGCTGGTGGACACGCATCAATCCCAAATAATCTTGGAAATTGTTGATGTACTGAACACATTTGATTATAACCATGTGAAGTGTGTGCCAGGAAAAACAGTGGTGTATTTTGGAAGATAGAAATATGGACAATTGTGAAAGTGGAGAATAATACAGGTTATGGAAGTGTCATAGAAGAACATGTTAATGCAAGGAAATGGACAATAAATTAATTGTGCTCCAGAGACACAAGTTCACAAGAAATCACTTAAATGAAGGTGCTGAACCAGTATCTGGCATAATGCTAATAACTAGAAAACATAGGTGAGCTCATAACTGCTCGGATGTGAATGTCACATATATGCCGATCACTGTGTGTGATTTGTTGCATTACGCGTCTTCAATTTTTTTTTTTTTTTTTTTTTTACTTACATTTGTGTGTGGTTTTTTTTTCCCCCTCCACTGTAAGGGTTGAAATGAAGTGATCACATTTTCTCTATAATTTTGAGCTGTTGTTAAATTGATTTAAAAAATCTTATATTTATTTTAGTTTTATGTATTTTAAAAAAGGTGTTTAGTTACAAAAAGCACCTACACAATGTTAGTCACTTATATATATTTAGATACGTTTAATAACTGTAAATTCAATTTCCAGCATGTAATCAGAAGAATAAAGAACACTCAGTCAGTACTTACCTAGATTCCAATTATGAAGTAAATGCAGGAGGAAAAACAATTGATTATCAACCACAGGATAAACTGTTCAACAAGTTTTTAAATAAAATAAACGTTGAAAGATATGAAGGGCCAGCACTACCATCACATGCTTTAAATCATTTAATAGAAAGCAATAGAAAACTGGATTCTGACAGGTTAGTGCTTATAATTAATGTCTTGAAGCATTTTTTTATTTTCAAAATAGGGTTTTGAAATATTGACACTGAAATTTTCGGTTTCATTGAGTAACTTAATCGATAGTGACATAATTACTAGTGTGATGTAGAATTAGTTGGTGACCAATTTCATGCTGCCCCTGTATAGTGCATATATACATAATTTCTATAATAAAAAGAAATTTTTCATTTTAGAACTTTTGTGACAGTTATTGCAATTGGGTAATTTTTTTAGAATAATATAAACGCACTCACTGGTAATCGTCAATCATCATTTTTGTTTTAAAGGATACGTACCAAAGATAAACATGACAGAGCAACAGCAGAACAGGTTATGGATCCCAGGACACGGATGATACTTTTCAAACTGCTTAGTAGAGAAGTCATCTCTGAAATAAATGGCTGTATTTCTACTGGCAAAGAAGCTAATGTGTATCACGCTACCTCAAAATCTGGGAAGGATTACGCGATCAAGATTTATAAAACCTCAATACTTGTATTTAAAGACAGGGATAAATATGTTACTGGAGAATTCAGGTATGTGGAAAATAAAGTTTGACCTGGCCATTGTTCAGATACTAATATCATTGTATTATCTTGATGATTATTATTATTGGCTTCACATTGTAAATTAGGTTGAAGGGTTAATATTTGTTCTAACTAGAATTGTAATGTGTGGCTGTAAATTAATTTTTACACAGTTTGAACATTAAGACCTAAAATTGAATTACAAGCAATTTGAACATTTTGTGTGCCACAACCATTAGTGTAACAAGTAAGCATTATAATCCATCAGCTACTTTACACAGTTTACAATAATGTCAAAAGCAGCATCAAATATTAGCTATGATATAATATTTTCATGGGTCCGTGATGAGCAGTGCCTTTCAGATTGCTTCACTGATAAGATTCTAAAAAATTCAACTGTATGTGACCTGTCTGGAGTGCCAGTATTTTTCGATGATAAAGTAGATAATTGTCAGCTGGAGAAGCCACTCAGCTTTGATGGAAATGTATCAGAACTTAATGAAACATCAAGCAATGACAAGGGTGGGGAGACCTTTGCCCTACCTGTGGGCCTTTAGTACCTTTAGTTCTGGCATTTGATGACAAATCAAACACAACAGACCAACAGTTACTTCTGCCACAACAATAAAGTCAGAGACATTCTGGATTTCACAGAAGTATGTTGCAGTCAGGGAAATATCAGCTTCTTTGTTTCATGCTTTCTTTGCCAATAGATTGTGTGGCCTTCTTCCGACAAATCTCGCAAACCTGTGTTGGATGCTCTTTCATCTTGGCTGCAAGAATATTATCAGGAAAGTGTTGTCATACAAGCCAGTTGCTGATAGTTGCACTAGTAATAGTTTCTTGAGCCATTTTGTGCCTTCCTGGAAGAGTCCTTCGCCATTTATTTCAGACTGTTCCCATACCTTTCAACACTGTGTCATTCAAGCAGCACAGAAGCTCAATCAGTCAAGACAGTAGAGGGTGGTAACTGTCAAAGGATAGGTTACAAGTCATCCATACATTCTTCTCATATGGATCCAGTCCAGTTTTCGAACAATAGGTAGCTTACGCATTGTGAAGCATCACAGCCTGAGATATACTTGGGTGCACTCCTTTGAACAAAATTTCGTGGCCCAGTTGTGCTTGGGCTGGGTCGCCAAAGTAATTTGCTGCTAAATCATAACAACACTCGGCTATTAAGTTCTTAATTGCGCTTTTAGTCAAACAAGTGAATGCGTTGTCATACCATGTGCCACTAAAGTATTTACATACTAATCGAATTGACTACTCGAATTTCTAATCCAACAAAATGTGAAACATTTTCAAAGTATTGACTGTAAGTTAGTGAATTGTTTTTTCCATGATGGACTTTTGATATGTAGTTTGCAGTGCCTCCTTCCTATGGCAAACTCTGCCCCTTTGGCACCACTGCTTTAATGAGGGAGTGTTTAAATATAGGAACCCCCCCCCCCCCCCCCGTCTCCTCTTAGCATTGTAGTACAACACTAGTCTCCTTCATGGAAAAATTAAGTCAGTTCTTACCTCACTGGCTAACAAATTCATCTTCTTCTTTTGACCTACTATGAAAAGATATATATTTGAACATTTTTTGTGAATTTATATTCATTGCAGTCTTCTGCCTTACATGGCTTTCAGAACAGAAAATTTTGGATGGACTGTAGTTTAATACCTACTTAATCAATTTTGCTGTGCTTAAGGTCTTATTACATTGAGTCACATATGTCAAAATGAAGTGATGTGTCTATGATTGTATTGACTATATGTCATACAGTGTTCACTCTGTTTATGCTAGACATTTTCCATGGAATACTAAAGGAGTTTTGCTATTTGGGGAGCAAAGTAACTGATGATGGTCGAAGTAGAGAGGATATAAAATGTAGACTGGCAATGGCAAGGAAAGCATTTCTCAAGAAGAGAAATTTGTTAACATCGAGTATAGATTTAAGTGTCAGGAAGTCGTTTCTGAAAGTATTTGTATGGAGTGTAGCCATGTATGGAAGTGAAACATGGACGATAAATAGTTTGTACAAGAAGAGAATAGAAGCTTTCGAAATGTAGTGCTACAGAAGAATGCTTAAGATTAGATGGGTAGATCACATAACTAATGAGGAATTACTGAATAGGATTGGGGAGAAGAGAAGTTTGTGGCACAACTTGACTAGAAGAAGGGATCGGTTGGTAGGAGATGTTCTGAGGCATCAAGGGATCACCAATTTAGTATTGGAGGGCAGCGTGGAGGGTAAAAATCGTAGAGGGAGACCAAGAGATGAATACACTAAACAGATTTAGAAGGATGTAGGTTGCAGTAGGTACTGGGAGATGAAGAAGCTTGCACAGGATAGAGTAGCATGGAGGGCTGCATCAAACCAGTCTTAGGACTGAAGACCACAACAACAACACTCTACAACAATTAAGTGACCAGCAGAAACAGATGCTGAGGACCAGACACAGTTGCCAAATGTGATAACTCATCTGTGAAGATTTTGGGGAAAAAAATTTGGGAGGGAATTTGTACTACTGGTATATCAGGAAGTGAAATAAATTTTGATTGCACTTTGATTAGACACACATTGCTTTATAAAGGTAAGTTAGTCAAGATATAGTGGAGATCTTGAGTCTGATAGGCACAAGAAAAAGACAGTCACAAAGGCTTTCGGCCAACAAGGCCTTTGTCAAAACAGATGACACACACACACACACACACACACACACACGACCAGTCTCTGGCAACTGAAGCCACAGTCCATCCTGGATTTTCTATTGGTCCAGTTCGTCAAGAGCTGGTCAGGACTTGCCCCAGTTTATTATAATCAAAGATATATACAGGATGCTCCTTGGAAACAGTGCAAGCTAACTTAATTCCATATTCCTAAGCACGTCCCTCTGCGGGTTAGAATAGCCCTGAGGTATTCCTGCCTGTCGTAAGACGCGACTAAATAGTCTCTCACTTTTCGGCCTTTATGTGATGATCCCCTGTAGGGTTTGACCTCCATTTTTCAAAATTATCCCGAAGAGCGATCCAATTGGGGAAAGGCTCCTTACATGGTGCATCATGTCCATCATGCGCTGAGACCTATCACATCGTTTGTTGACATGGATCTGCACTTCTACTCATTCTCCAGCTGTTGGGTGAGGTCACATTGCTGGGTGCATATTTTTTTATCAACTGTGCAGTATCATTTTCTATTCTGATGATGATAATGGACTTGTATGCTTGGTTGCACCTGATATCCAGCACCACAGTGAAACCTGTAACACCCCATTTACAGAGTGGGAGCTCCTCAGTACCCTTGCACATTGCCCCGACACAACTCCTGGGCCAGATCGGATCCACAGTCAGATATTTAAACATATCTCATCTGACTACAAGCAGCATCTCATCATCTTCAACCAGATCTGGTGCAATGGTGTATTTCTATCTCACTGGTGGGAGAGCACCGTCATACCAGCACTCAAACCCGGCAAAGACCCACTTGATGTGGATAGCTATCAACCCATCAGCCTCGCCAATGTTCTTCGTAAGCTGCGGGAATGTATGGTGTGTCAGTGTTTGGGTTGGGTCCTGAAGTCACGTGACCTACTGGCTCCATGTCAGGTGTCAGGGCAGCTTCCGCCAGGGTCGCTCTACCACTGATAATCTTGTGTCACTCGAGTCTGCCATCTGAACAGCCTTTTCCAGACACCAACACCTGGTTGCTGTCTCTTTTGATTTACGAAAAGCGTATGACACCACCTGGCGACATCATGTCCTTGCCACGTTATATGAGTGGGTTCTCCGAGGCCCGCTCCTGATTCTTAGCCAAAATTTCCTGTCTCCTTTGTTGCCTCCCATAGTTCCCCCCCCATATCCAGGAAAATGGGGTCCCACAGGGCACTGTATTGAGTGTCTCTCTATTTTTAGTAGCCATTAATGGGATAGCGGCAGCCATAGGCCCATCTGTCTCACCTTCTCTTTATGCAGACAGCTTTTGCATTTTGTACTGCTCCACCAGTACTGGTGTTGCTGAGTGGCACCTACAGGAAGCCATCCACAAGGCGCAGTCATGGGCTCTAGCCCATGGTTTTCAGTTTTTTACCTCAAAAAGTCATGTGGTCTGCACTTCTGTTGGCATCGTACTGTTAATCCAGAACCAGAACTTTACCTTAATGATGATCCACTCACTGTAGTGGAGAGATATCGATTCTTAGGACTGGTTTTTGATGCCCAATTGACTTGGTTTCCTCACTTTCGTCAGCTTAAGTGGAAGATCTGGTAGCACCTCAATGCTCTCCACTGCCTAAGCAACACCATCTGGGGTGCAGATCGCTCTAAGCTGCAGCAGCTCTACAGAGCTTTTGTTCAATCCCGCCTTGACTATGGGAATCTGGTTTATGGTTTGGGGGCGCCCTTAGCATTGCATTTACTTGACCCAGTGCACCATTGTGGTGTTCGCCTAGCGACAGGAGCTTTTCGGACAAGTCCGGTGCCAAGCGTCCTGGTGAAGGGCGGAGTCCCTCCATTGCTGGTTAAGCATGCACAACTGCTGGCCAGTTACGTTGCACACGTTTGTAGTTCCCTGCACATCCAAATTACCATCTCCTTTACCCATCCACGGCGGTTCATCTCCCACATCAGCGGCCCAGGTCAGGGCTTCCAATTTCAGTTAGTGTCCAATCCCATCTTTCCGAACTGGAGTCCTTGCCTTTACCACCTCTGCTTGAGGTCCATTCATCTTCACCTCCATGATGTACACCTAGACTGCGGCTTCACCTGGACCTTTCACAAGGCCCTAAGAACTCAGTTAACTCTGTGGCTCTGCTGTTTCTTCCTCTTGATTCTTGATATGTACTGTGGCCACTAAGTGGTTTACACTGACAGCTTGATGGCTGATGGTCACGTCGACTTCGCATATGTCCATGGAGGACCTATTGAACAGCATTCCTTGCCCAATGGCTGTAGTGTTTTCACTGCTGAGCTGGTTGCTGTATCTCGTACTCTTGAGCACATCCGTTCATGCCCTGGGGAGTCGTTTCTTCTGTGTACTGACTCCTTGAGCAGCCTACAAGCTATCGACCAGTGCTACCCTCGTCATCCTTTGGTAGTGACCATCCAGGAGTCCATCTATGCCCTGGAACAGTCCGGTCGTTCAGTGGTGTTAGTCTGGGCCCCAGGTCACGTTGGAATCTCAGGCAACGAGCCTGCCGACAGGCTGGCTCAAAATGGTTCAAATGGCTCTGAGCACTATTAGACTTAACAGACAGGCTGGCCAAACAGGCTATGTGGAAACCACTTGTGGAGATCAGTACTACGCCACAAGGTTTTGTGGCTTTGAGAAACGAAATGGCATAACCTCAGCATGCACAACAAACTGCATGCCATTAAGGAGACCATGAATGTGTGGTAGTCCTCCATGCAGGCCTCTCGCAGGGACTCTGTAGTTATCTGCCGGCTCTGCATTGGCCACACGTGGGTGAGACATGGCCACGTCCTGCGCCGTGATGACCCACCTTAGTGCTGGTGTGGCACCTGGTTGACAGTGGCCCTTATTCTGATGCACTGTCCCACTTTGACTGCCCTGCGACTGACTCTTCAGTTACCGGCCTCGTTGCCGTTAATTTTATCCGACAATGCCTCATCAGCTAATTTAGTTTTAAGTTTTATACGCGATGGTGGGTTTTATCATTCTGTATAAGTGTTAGTGCATGTCCTTTGTCCCCCCCTCACACACACACACACACACACACACACACACACACACTTTAAAAAAAAAACCAAAGCAAGTCCAGTCAACACCATATTGAAGTTCTGCATATGAAAAATACCTTAGTTAAACTGGTAGCACACCTGCTGCAGACTACACAGCTCACATCACAAGACTCACCTAAGCCTGGACTGTCTTATGGCCCATCCACACACACTCATCCATGCGCACGAATGTGTGTGCACACCACATCTGCACAGTCAGATTGTTGCGTGTAAACAGAAGATTTTCACAGACGAGATGTGTGCAAACTCGTAAGTTATAGTTGGAAATTTGAGTGAAATTCTTGAAATCTGTGGGTTCAGGTCACATCTGCGCAGACAAATTACAGCATGTGGACATGAGATCACTAAAAATGTCACTAATAGGTGTTGCAGTCAGCTGTTCCTTCACTCGTGTGTTTCTCATCTGTGTGTGCAGAGTGAATTTTAAAATGGCAGTCACATATCAGTGTTCTAGATACTGGTAGTTCATTGGCAACTTTATTGAAATGTGTAGGAGCCATGCATGTTTATGGAAAATTTAAAACAGCAAAAGGGATAAGAAGGTAGCTGCTTATGATTCTTTAACAGAAAATTATGAGCAGTTGATTATACAGCAAACAGGCAAACATTACATAATAAAAAAAAAGGAAAAATTCATGGTAGAATGCTTACTGCAAAGAGCAAAGCAAAGTAACAAAATCTGTTCAATCTGGTGCCATGGCATTGCTAACATACTTTCACTCAGTACTACCATAATGTACTGTGAGTTGTGACAGTGTAGCCAAAAAAGTAGGCCCTATTTGTCCTAAAGAAGAGTTCTGACAGAATATTTTGTTAACCTGACAATGGAAGATCTTGAAACAGTGCCTTCAGGGACATAGTTATTATTACACTACTTTTACTTCCTAATATAATATGTGGTTCATAACGAGAGTGATTTAGAGGTGAACTTCAGAACCTTCTACCACAATATTACATGTAAAATTTTCCAGATCTATTATTATGAATTTTTGTCAAGAGTTCAGAATGGAATTTTATACACTGGTGTAAAAGTTGCTGCTAGATGTCAGGCAGGGACTTGAGAATCTCAGCTAGCTCATTGACCACGCATATTACTTCTAAGAATACACTGTGTCTCACACACTTCTAAAATGGTAGAACTAGGCGTGCGATCTGTAACTTGTCAGAATCGAGGTACAGTACTTTAATTGACATCATAAAATCATCATTCAGGACTTCATAAGTAGCTCAGTGTGTTGGGTATGATTTCACACAATGCTTGTTTCAAAATTGCAGTATCAAATTCTGGACATTTGTAGCTCCAATTGCCAGGAATCTCATTGCCTTTGCCAGCCGAGGTGGCCGAGTGGTTCTAGGTGCTACAGTCTGGAACTGCGCAACCACTACGGTCGCAGGTTCAAATCCTGCCTTGGGCATGGATGTTAGGTTAGTTAGGTTTAAGTAGTTCTAAGTCTAGGGGACAGATGACCTCAGAAGTTAAGTCCCATAGTGCTCAGAGCCATTTGAGCCGATTTCATTGCCATCGGCCACTCATATGGAGAATTCGCTCTTCTCCAACAAATTTTTTTCGACATTATACTAAGAGTTATAAGCATCAAACATTTCTAAATTCACTCTCAAATAATTACACCTGTCCTCAAGTTAGCTCTGCTGCTCATGAAGTAAACATATGTTTGAAAATTGGCTTTGCCGAAGCAGCCACTATGTAGACCATTTTGATCTGTCTTCATGTTTCTGGCATTTTGTTCACTTATTTTATTGCAACACAAGTTGCAAACACAGACCGTAATTGAATTTTCTCCATTTTTGAAAAATGAAATAACCTTCAAGGTTACTGCGTAAGGGTGTAGTCGCTTGGCACTGAAATTTCGTTTCTTCACAAACAGTTGGAGGGCGAACAGTAGATTGGAACTTGGGTCACACAAATATTTGTGGTGATCAGTTGCATGCACAGGCATTTGCATATGCCTGATTGTGGTCTGGTCCCATCAAGAGGATGCTTCAGATGACCAAGCACATGTTAGATAATGACAAGTGACACAACAGTGATCAATAGTAATGTTGCGCCAGCTGTTTAGTTTCTATACTGACATTGTGTAGCATCACTGCAAGATGCAGGTGGTGCACGGTCCAAAGGAACGGCCACCAGGAAAGGTGCCATGTGTCAGTGTATGAGGAAGTTGCTGTGAAAGGTCAAGGAAGGATGAGGCTGAATGGAAGATGCAAGAGTCACCATGGAACCAGGATCTGCGAGGGGCAGAGAAGCAGGTGGCTACTGACTGGGATAGTGGAGGTAAAGCTGATTTTGACAGCACCGCCAAAATCTGTAGCTGAAAGCTGTGGTAACTGTCACAGACTCCTGGCAAGTGGAGATGCATTCCATGGATCTAGGGAGGGTGGCATGAACTTACAAGCCCATACCAGAGTGCCCACCTGGAAGGGAGAGGCCTCAGTGATATCGTGTGTCAGCTGTGGGTTTGGCATGTCCCAAAGATTTTGGTGATAAGTGGCCAGATGCCACTCGGCTGGGCTGTGGCCTTCAGATAGGGTAGTCCTGTAAGTTGTTAAAAACCATATAACACATTACGTGCAGTGTTAGACATCATTTCCTTACAGATGACAGCTGCGGCTTGGTCCTTCATGGATGCAAGTCCATTTGCCAAGGGTTTGAACCCCAAATATGTCAAGGATGGTTAATGAAAAAACACTTGTGGATTGCATTTGAGTCTTTTATCTGCCAGCATTTAGAACAAGAGCTGAATATTGTGAAAGTGGTGGAGTCACACCAGTGATCAAAATAACATCAAGGCATATGGCACAGTTGGGAGTATTTGTAGCAAGAGATGACTAAATGCTGAAATACGGCATAAACTGAATAGATTCCAAAAGTTAATAAATTATGATAGTAAAGGCTATGTGAGGTATTTGGTGTGAGGTGAGCCTTTGATGCTGCATGCAAGGGGATTTGAAAATATGCTTCCCAGAGATCAATGAATAAATTACAAAGAGTTCATCTGAGTTTGGTAAGTGGTAAATTTCCATTTCCACCTGTGCATTGTTTGTTACCTTGAAATCACTGCAAAGTCACAGTATGCCATTGGGTTTGTGTGTTGTTCCCTGAGGTGTGGGCCATTAGCTGCGGACAATAGGCATTAACATGCCTCTGTGAGTGAGTCTGTCCAGCTCTGTTTTGAGGGCATCCTTTAGAGCTATGGACACAGAGCTAACTTTCAAAAAACTTGGAGTAGCAGTCAGTTTGAGTATCACCAGCTTTGAAATCAGGTGCCTTACATAATCTCATTGAGAAGATTTGAGCATGTCTATCACAGCAAGTCTTTCAGGCAGTGCAAGATACTTCAGATTGACATGGTGTGCATGTTTCATGAACCATAAATCCGAAAGTATGAAGATTATTCCAGAAATGAAGAGCTGAATATCATGAAAGTGGTGGAGTCACACCAGTGACCAAAACTTTGGAGTCAGCTATCTCAAGGAATTTCACTGGATAAGAGAATTCATTTGTGAGTGAGTGAAACTGAAAGATTTCCTTGCAAGGACACCTTGAAAGGCAAAATGTGAGCAGAATTGAATTGAAATAAAAGTTATTGGTATTTGGTTTTAAAATCTCTCCTCCCTTCTGAATTTTTGAAGACCAACAACAGTGTAATATATATCTGATTAGTACTTATCCTTTATCTGGTTTCTCACATTACTGCACCTCTATTTTTCAACATTTTTAGTACTCAGTTTTACATTAATCTTGATTTCTTCCTCTTGTGTTTATTATTATTATTATTATTATTATTATTATTATTATTATTATTATTATTATGTACTTAAAATATTTCTGTCCATTTAAGATAACAATCATCTTTCATTACATATGTGAGAACAGATATGTAGTTTCATCAATGACTGCACGTCCATGGAATGGAGTACTGAGGCCCACCTTGGCATTCTGTGTGATGTTGGTAGCTCAATGCAGTACCTGCTGTGATGTAAGGATGTCTGCTCTCAAACTCCATCTGCCGCAAGCTGCCTAAAAAGGACTTGAAACAAATAATAATAAAAATACAAAACAAATCTTTGGACACATATATCTCCCACATGTGAATAAATAACATCTTTCTGGACTAGTGTGGTCCCTTTTCATTATTGTTAGAAATATAACAAAACTAATTACAGGATGTATATGCCCCAGGAAAAACCCAGGAATTTTTTCATCTGGGAAAAACCCAGACATTTTTTAGAATTTCAGGAATTTTTAGTTGTTTCAGTTTTCAATTAAATTTCTGTAATTTTTATTGGTAAGAACTAATACTCTAACAAGTAATTTTACTTTAGCTCACTGCTCTGGAATAATACTGCAGGAGTGAAACATAAACAAGAGAATAACACCAAAATAAAACTTCAGTTGCAAACAAAATGTGCTTACAGCAACAAAACACAGTGCACACAAAAGCATCTGCTGCAAGCAAAATGTATCAGTCTGCGCAACACTTCATACCAACAAACTGCTTTTGCTGCATCTTTCTCATATGTCTCATTTCGATGAACATGACATCACAACTGTTCACATTTGTAACAGGTCATGGGAAAAGATTGCGAAGGGTGGTTTAGGAAGAATTACTTTCAAAGTAAATTTCCTTGTAAGCCAAATGAGTTACGTTAATTGAGAGAATGTCAATGAATTTCTTAAATCAGAGCATTTGACTCTCATTCAAAAAATGACACTTTGAGGACCAGCCACTTAGAAAATTTTTTGGCCCAGGAGACAACCATTTATGACATTATTTAAAATCTCTTAACGACCAATATACTATACATGAAAGCCTAGGTTTCTTTGTTAACTATACTGTGTCTATATTAATTTAAACCATTAACTTTTCTATTTATGTGTTTATGCTACTTAACCATGATGTTGCCATTGGCTATTGTGCTGTATTTGGTGGAATTGTATTTGTACTTTTGTAACACGAAATATGCAGTGTAAATGTTGCTGTGTGTTGAAGATATTTCCAAAACACATTGTTTCTTGCTGTGTTTTGTTTCGTAAAGCGCTGAGAAGTACTGCGCCAAACCTTTACCATTCAAAAGGTTGCTAAGTTTTACAGCTCTGGAAGAAAATATAACACCACTTAACTTGAAAAACAGTAATTTCACCAGGGATTTAGTGTATTTTCACCGAATAAAAAGTTTATTTTTAACCAGGAAATATGGGAAAAACTGGAGATTTTTTTTTTTTTGTCCGCATATAGAGTCTGTAATTTTACACACTCCTGCTCATGTATTAGTCGATGGTACAGAAAATGCATCACCTCTAAGGTTTATGGGAAAATTGCTGAATTTAATTCAGCTCAATTCTGTAACCTCACAACCTAATGTATATAGATCCAAAGAATTGTCTCAGCTGATTGCAAGGTGGCAACCCAAAACTTAAATAAGTAGATTGGTTTAGCAAGGTCACAGAATCAGTGGTGTCAGAGTAACCTCATAGTGTGGTTGCCGGTGAATGCTTGTAAATACATTTGCTGAACCGCACGCTGAGAAATAAACACTTCGGTAGGCTCATTGCTCACTTGTTACATTTCCATAACTTTGGTTGTATCTGAATCAGAACTGCTACAGCACACCTGTTGCCATGCCTGGGACATGTTGTACACAATGGGGGCAAGTGCTGTGTATGTAGTGAAGGAGACATGTGCCATCGCTGCAGGTATGATTCTTTGTGAGAACATCTGGGCCATGGAGCAGGTGAAGGCCCCATTGAAAAGGACATGATTTCCAATGTGGCTGGTGCCGTAGAGCTGACTGTTGTGATTTTTATGTTGATCATAAACAAACTCTGGGCTGCATGGGCAGTTTCATTTGCATTACTGCCATCAGAGGCAGATCTCATTGCCTCAGTGTGTAGCTCGTCACCTTAGTCAGAGGTAAGATGGGCTATAATGTACCTGACTACGAAGTACATGTAATTCTAATTGATTGGAGCTCTGTCTCCACTGCCAGAATTCTAGCCTGTCTGCAATAATATGTTACTTTATTGCAAAAAAGTCTTGTAAAAAGAAAAGTCTTTTAGAAAACTCAAGTTCCACCAGATTTGTTAATGGCTCTTCAAATTAGATTATACAGGTCAGGATTTTGTGAAAAAAATGGCCTTTTGTCTTTCCATATAAAAAAGCTGACAAATGTAACTGCAGTCATTTGCAGTAAAGCTTACCACCCTTCGCTTGGTTTGTTATATGGTGGAAAACCCACAAATACAGGTATTGTGGGAGATGTTCCTGCAAAACTTTGTAGCACTTGCATCCTAAAGTATAGCTGCTGTTAGCTCCTGACAACCCTGCACCATTTGTGTTAGTATTTGTAGTGGTTTCCTCCATAGCTGAAATTCCATATTCTCACCTGATTACTAAAATGTTCACTGTCTGAGTGATCCCATCTTCATCACCACATTTCTAAATTTGAGTTAAAGTAAGGTTCAGTCCACACTGTATCAAAGTTCCACCTACAACAGATAGAACCCATCATATTAACACCTTAGCCCTAACAGTAGCACATCTGCCAAGCAGTCTGTAAATCGCTTTAAAATTGACTCACTGGCCCTTGGCCAGCTTACATGGCAAATTCTGGCATGATACTATCAGAGGGTGCTCTTGATAATCAGCAGCCCCTGGGTATAGCACCACAGTGAGACAGCAGTGTTGAGTCAGCTACTTGGTTTACATAGTGACATTGGATTTACCAACACACAATGTTAAGAACATCGGGAAAATGTGCCTTGAAAAATATAAAGAGAATGAGTAGCCTCAAACACTAGACCATTCTGGAATCAATCCAACTTTGTCTCAGATATGTCATATACATGATAACCCATAATGCTGTAAACTCTCTTAAGTTCCCGAACTTACACTAACAACATAATTATGCTAGCCATCTGTCTTCCATGCCTGCTAATCCAGCCCATGACCTTTTTTTCGACGCCTCCTTTGATGTAGGGTATGCAGGCCGCTCCTCCTCCCTACTACCCCCGGGAGTCCGCTTCCATCAACTGCTCCATTCTCTTTCCTTCCGCTTTCCTAAAACCTTCTTGACAACTTGGGGTACAGCACCGCCTTGGCTCCGTCCCCGGATCTGCCTGCTCCGTGACCTTTGTCAATTTCCCAAGGATGGTACCCCTACACTTGTTTATCGTCGGGCATTTGCTGCTCTATGTGCACAAATGACGGACGCCACATTTATTTACACCGACGGCTCGAAAACATCGTTAGGTGTAGGGAGTGCCTATATTGTTGGCGACACCCCAAATCGCTTTCGGCTTCCCGACCAGTGTTCGGTTTATACTGCGGAGCTTTACGCTGTTCTCCAGGCTGTCCACTACATCCGCCGCCATCAGCGGATACGTACGTTATCTGCTCAGATTCTCTCAGCTCTCTCCTCAGTCTCCAAGCTCTTTACCCTGTGCACCCTCTGGTCCACCGGATTCAGGACTGTCTGTGCTTGCTCCACCTGGGGGGCGTCTCGGTGGCATTCCTCTGGCTCCCGGGACACGCTGGTATCTGTGGGAATGAGGCGGCCGATATAGCGGCCAAGGCTGCAGTCTCTCTTCCTCGGCCAGCTATTCAGTCGCTTCCCTTCAACGATCTACGGAGCGGTTTATGTCACAAAGTTGCTCATTTATGGCATGCGCATTGGTCAACACTTTCCCGTAATAAATTGCGGGAAGTGAAAGCCCTTCCTTGCGCTTGGACCTCTTCCTCCCGAACGCGTCGTCGGGAGGAGGTAATTTTAGCTAGACTCCGGATAGGGCACTGTCTTTTTAGCCATCGACATCTTTTAAGCGGCGATCCTCCCCCACTCTGTCCCCACTGCTTTCAGCTGTGGACGGTAAGACACCTTTTAATTGAATGCCCCTATTTTAATCCGTTACGCTCCCGTCTACAGCTATCGCCTGATCTATCGTCGATTTTAGCAGATGACACGCGCTCAGCCGACCGCGTTCTCCAGTTTATTAGTGACAGTGAAATGACGTCAGTCATTTGAAGCTTTTTTTGGGGACAACCACCCCCTTTCTGTAGTGGATTTTTAAGCATTTCTTCTATTTTTAGTTTCTCCAATTTTATGACTTTGTTCCCATTGCTGCTGGTTTTCAATTTCGGTTTTTTACTGTCTTAAGTCACGGGCTGGGCACTAATGACCATAGAAGTTTTGCGCCCTAAAAAACCAAAAACAAAAACAAAAAAACTAACAACATAATGAAAAGGATAGTTGCTACTCATCATATAGTGGACCTGCTGAATCTTTCTGCAGCTCAGCATCTCCAGTATATGGTGAGCAGCAACCATCCTTTTCATTATATTGCTACATTCCATCCTGGATTTTCCATTGTTCAAACTTACACTAAATTCTGTCAGTCATGTGACCTTTTGCCATGAAATTTACCAAAAATAAGAGTCTCACATAGTGAAAAATGTTAAGTCTCCACTGTTCACTATCAGGATTCACACTAAAGCCAGCTAGCTCGTGTGACTTTGTTACTTGCCAATCTGACAAAGGTTCCTCTTTGTTAACTGCACTATACTGCTCTGTACACTCTGTGCTACTGGCACAATATACCTAACACTAACCCTCTCACTACATAAGCAAATGATTATTGTGTAACATTTAAATATTAAATTCAAGTATACAAAAATGTGCATCCTGATGCTCCGATCAACATGGTGCCAGAAGGTAATTTTTATCTTAACAGGTCTTTTGGTAAACAAGCAATTAAGAATTCTCACTTAGAATGATTTTTGTACAATAAAAGAAACTTGTTTACATTTCACAATAAACAGACATGCAATATGATATTCTGAAAGACTTTTTCATTATCCTTTCTTCTAATGAAATCAGTACTGTGCACAGTTTTTCTGTTATTAAGATGGTTAGCATCACACAATTTCTGGAGTCAGTAACTATGATCCAAACTTAAAGGTAAAACTATATTATTGTTACTGTACATTAGTCTCAAGTTCCTTAGCCGTATACCACATCTGAAACTAATTTTATCAGAGATCTATAAAGCATTTGATAGTACATAAGAATTACAAGTAACTGATATTTTGTCAATCACTGTAGCAATATTTATTTGCTTAACATTATTTTCAAATAAATTACCCAATTCTTCACTTTTAAATAAGAATAACTTTAAAGTTTTTGTTGTTTGAATTAGTCCTTTACAACAAAAATTCTTGCCTGAAATTTATTTTCCAATGGTGTTTTTGGTTTTATCATAGCTCAGCTGATTTTCTGCTGTTGTCAGTGTTGAACATAGAATACCATTACTATGCTTGTGGCTACCACTGGCCTTTAATAATCATGTCCTTGCCACATGGCTCCCTCTCTGTGTAAAAATTGGATTCTTTTGTGGCCTGTCACCTGTGTTGGGGGCGGCTGAGATACACACATCGACAACCAGCTTGCATGTTGTTGAGCCCACTACCCTGCATATGACATCAGCATTCTTAATTCCATCTCCTTCTCCATGTCTGTGGTCTTAGGAATCGGATAGCTCAGGTTTTGTCATGAATTTTTGAAGATTGTGTCCTATAGCTATAACACCTTCAGTCACACTCCAGTGAAAATATTTTTACTTTTATGAACAATGGCAGTTGACTTTTGTGTAAAACATTGGACAAACTCAAATTTCTACATCACTCATTTCTTATGATATCAGGCGCACAATTTCTTTCATCATATATGTGCACGTGTAATTGAATTACATGTATGTATGTGTATGTATGTATGTACTGTGATGACCTCGCCCTATAGGAAAAAAAATTATCAAAATCTGAACTGAAGTCGCCCAAAATTCTGGTTGGAAAGCCAAACTATTTGCTATACTTCACAGTTGGTCACAATACCACTTTATTTATGAACTGAAAAGCTAAATGTTTACGAGAAACTGCTCTGAAAATAACCTGAGTCAACAAACATAAAAGACAATATCTGACAGAATTTAGAAAAGATGACAAAATTATGTGAATTCCATTACATGAACACTGGGGGATTCACCATACATCTACCCACTTTTGAGTATAACCTGCATCTCTCAATATTATCTTTGGCTTCCCTCTGACAACCATGCCTCCATCCTTGCTACCCTCCCTATTTTCTTTCCCTGTTGCTTCATAGCCTGGGTTGTGAGTAACTGAATCTCCTTTCCCTTCTTCCCTTTCTTTCCCCTCTCTCCTCCCTGATGAAGGAACATTTGTTCCGAAAGCTAGGAATGTAAATTTTCGGTTCTGTTTTATGTGTATCTATCGGCTGTACTGAGCTGAGGTAAGTACTGGCCAGCCCCTCTATCTCTTTGTTAGTATTTGTCTCTCAATATTACGACTCACAGCAATACAATATCAAAGTTTTTAATCCTGTGTAAACATTCCCCACATGTTTTGACAACTGATATATGTGATTTGCACTCATGGCAGGAAATGCACCAATGGTGCAACAGCAGCTTTTATGTTCTTGGTCGGTTCTCGGGCAACTATGGTGGTTGCCGTAATTTACACGTGCAGATGTATTTCATGACAAAATACTCTTATTAGTCACTATCACATTGCTGTACTCATAACAATACATAAAATGTCCTAAAATAATGTGACTGCAAGAATTTTGACATGCAAGGAGAAATAGTTCTAATGAGAGAAAGTAGTTCATATTTACTGGTGTTTCAATAATGACTACCGTGCAACTATTAGTTCATTAATGGTACCTTTATTTTCGATAGCAGAAAGCAAACATAAACAAGCAAAGAACTGATTTTAATAGTCCATAATTCTACTACTTTTAATAGAGAAAATAAGTTTTTTAATCAGCGTTTAGTGTTTGGTGAAATATCTTAACTTTTCATTGCACACAAAGCTTTGCAATGGGCAGCACGACGTCAACAGGTTACAATGTTACGAGCGGGAAACAGGCAGTTCTGTTTGTTAATCGTCTCCGGTGAAACGTGAACAAAGTTCCTGCACAACTGTATCAGTAACCCAGTGGCAATTGACACAAGTCGCTGGTATGTGACCATTGTTGACGTGTCTCCTCTTGCAAAGCACATTATGTAGACAGCATTCATTTATACTTTTTGTGGACTTTCCATGACGCTTCCATCCATAACTACACAACTCGTCACATTCATATAGCCGTAGCTACAATTACACAGTTCATAGTAATGTTCTGTTACGTGATGCACACCATAGACAATGTTCTTGCAGTTCAGACTTCTGTAAGGTCATTGAAAGTCAGATATACTCAACAGTTCATTAAAGTCTCAACTTTCGGGATTGATAGAATGTGAAAGACAACAGTTCCACCATCCAAGTATCAATGGCAGCAAAGTTCATTCACATAAAAGCACTGCTCGTGTTGGTCAAAACAAAGTCTTGTTAGCGGCGCTTTCACAGTCTGGTTTATTTGCTCCTAAAGTTCGCTGACAATGGCATTACATTCCGCAGTGGCAAAGTGAATTGTCATTCTCATAGTTCCGTGTGTCACTGTCCATACAATTCCAGGTGCTTTTCATTTAAAAAAAAAAAGTATCATTTTCCCATGCACGTTTCACAGACGCATCATCCACCATACCTTCTATTATGCCTCCTCTTTTTGACTATCAATATCGCTATTGCTGTCCCCTATTTACAGATGTTGTATCATTATCATAAATTACGTATATCTTTATAAGTGTTCTTGATTGCATTTTTCCCAATTAATAATATACCAAAAAAGAAATTTATGAACTTTTCCACGTAGATACATATGTATCCGTTGGCAAACAAAATAATTACGAGTACATCTTTACATTTAAAACCCACAGTAGTACGTTACATCATCATAATTACAT
The DNA here is from genome assembly GCF_023864275.1 of Schistocerca cancellata. Lineage (NCBI taxonomy): Eukaryota > Metazoa > Arthropoda > Insecta > Orthoptera > Acrididae > Schistocerca > Schistocerca cancellata. The sequence goes on along the minus strand of NC_064628.1, from coordinate 319,783,725 downwards.
ATGCCAGTAGGAACAATAGAAAAAATAGAAAACAAAAGAAAATCGTGGCAAAAAATTTGTATGTAATTAGTAATGGCTTCACAGTACCCAGTAGTTTGAAGGTTCCCATTTTGCCCTGATAGTGGTGATCCATCGTGTCGTGGATGTACATGTACAGAGACTCCAAAAGCCTTGGGAAGCTATCCTGATCTACAAATGCTCAACCACTGCCCAGAACTCGTGACGTTGGTCATAGCTTAGTCCATGGCACAACCATCTCACCTAATGACATCCTAGATATGTTCAGCAGGTTGGAGGTGTGGTTATTAAGAGAGAAGGGCCCCTCAAATCACTTGTGACAAGGTGTGGGAGTTGTTGGGTAATGCATTGTCTAGAAGATATATCCTGTTGATGGCAAGCTAACAAGCAGATGCACATGATTGAACATTAGGTTTGCAAGTCAAGATGATGGTAGGCATCTGTGGGAACTTGCTTCATTGCATATAAAATTTTCCTAATGGTAATATATCCACCAATTTCTTGAACAATGTGCTGTTGACAAGTAGGATGCATCACTGCATGTGATTTCTGATTTAACAAATGTATCTTCTCATCTTTGTGTACCAATATGCAGTATGACCCATTGGACCAGGTGATTTTTTTTTGTAACTACTGAGTGTCTAGTGTGGTGTTCTTGCATCCATGCCGAACTTTGGCAGCTGCTAAGTGCAGTGAGTGGAAGTACAAGTTTAGGGTAATGGCTTGTGAATCCCATTGCAAGGAAATGATTCTAAGACGACATGGCTGCTCAAGAGTTGATTTCCAGCTTGAATTGATGACTAATTGGCTGCATTTTGACCTGTCTGCCTGCTACTACGAACTATGTTAGTCAGTAGTGAGCTCATTCATTAACATGTTACTCAAGGGAGTTTACTATGGCAGTGCCCTTTCTCTCAGAATTGAGGTAATGCTGGTACACTCTTGACATTCATTCATTCATTCATTCATTCCTTTTGTAGTGTATTTATTTATTAGCAAAATCATGTTATTGATGTGAGCTACAAGTTAATGCAAATCTTGAAAAATCATTTATCTCTTCGTCATGATAGGTTTTGTACACAGGTATACATATTTTACAAAGGACAGAGTAGACTATAATCATCTACATAAGAATTAATTGTAAGCTCACTTCTGTTATATTTAAGGTTTTAGCATTATATATTATGTAAATTGGTCTTCATAATAACAGCAACCAAATAAAAACAAAATAAGAATTAAAAGTTAGCTGTAAATGCAAGTTAAATTTGTCATAAATTGGCTGTCATATATTCAGAAAGTGAATAAAAACAATATTGTAGCAGTATTCTGGTGACATTCTTACTGAACAATTGTTATCTTCGGCTGAGCAGGGCAGTTCGTTATAAAGTTTTCTGCATATGCACCTCTCACTGCTGTGGCATTTACTCAGTCTCCCAACTTGCTAAATGAAAGTTAGCACTAGTATGGGTGCAGTGATTGTGCAGATCATCACTCGTTTCAAAGAGGTGGGATTCTTATACATAAATGAAAGTAAGATATTTGAAAATAGGCATAGTGTTTGCATGTGATGGGATTATATTGTGATCTTCCATGTGCCTTTTTTCCCCAAGGTAAATATAACTATGTGTATTGTCACCCCTCCCCATTCCCTCAATGAAAAAGGGATGGTACATGAGAAGACAGAATTGACCAGAGTAAAGTGAAGAATTCTTATGGTAGTCAAGTTGCACCTGTAACTGAGTGCTCTAAAGACATAGCACAGACTGCTAATTTCTCTGTGAATATTCCACCGTAATGTGTTGCTGATCCACAATCCAAGGACTTAAGTCTTACTAACCTGTTCCATATTATTTAGGAATAAAGGAGATGACTCACCGAAAGGCAGAAGCGTGGCATTGACTATAGGCACAGAAATGAAAGGTACGGAGCTTGGTTATCTTTCGGAATGTACTTTCTTTTTCTAGCTGTAGGAAACACACACACACACACACACACACACACACACACACACAGTCGTCATCCACATGCATACTCCTGTCTCCCTACAGTGTGCTCCATCAGCTGCCAGCTGCTTACTGGCCCACGGTGAGTGTGCTGGGCTGGGCTGGGCTGGGGCGGGGCGGGATGGGGTGGGGTGGGGTGGGGTGGGGTGGGGTGGGGGATGGAGAGAGGCTGGAGGCAAGGAAGTAATTGGGCACAAGTGTCTGGCAGTTCATGGGAGAGTAGGGAACCATCTGTGGGCTAGCTAGGGGTGTAGGTAGAGGGTCCAGTGGCAGACAGCTGGGCACATTATTTCATTGACTAGGGCAGACACAACTAGCTGATGTGGCGACACAAATTGAGTGGGCCTGCTGGGGTAGGGGATGAGGGGATGGGGTACACACACACACACACACACACACACACACACACACACACACACACACATACACTATTTGGAGGGGGGGGGGGCAGCAAGCTATCTTAGATTTAGGCCAGGAAGATTACAGGAGTGAAGGATATGCTGTAAGGGTAGCTCCCATCCGTGCAGCTCAGAAAAGCTGGTGGTGGTGAGTATGATCCAAATGGCACCGGTTGTGAATCAGCCATCGAAACCTCGCATGTTGTGCTCTGCTGTGTTTATGCCTATTGACGACGCAACACTTCCTTTTGGTGAGTCATCTCTTTATTCCTAAATAATTCAGAACTTTAAACCAGAACTTCCCAGACATTATCGACCTGTTCCATAGCTTTATTTGAATGACTGTTCTATACATGTTCTGTGGTCTTTGATGGGCAAATCATCATATGAGCTGTTTTACTCACATTAAGCAAGAGGTGGTTCTCATAGAGCCAGTACAAGAACCCTTCACTGTTGTCAACTGTGTCATCTCACATCTATTCTTTAGAAATGTCCCAAGAAAGAAAGTATGTACAATCAGCAAATAATACAGGAGCTGTTGATAGATTTTTCTGGAAGATCATTTATAACACAAGTGAAAAGGAGTTTGCCTGGGTTGATGCTTGTGGTGCCTGAAGTGACTTGTATTAGTTCTCACGTCATGTGTTATTTCTACTAGCTGCCCCCTGTTCAATAGATTTGACTGAAATTACTCATTGCAGTATCCTGTTTTGCCATAAGCATCTAGTTCGCTTAAGAGTAGAGTGGCTAAATAAATCAGATTTCTTTGTCAGACCTGTAAACAGTACAGAAGAAAGTGTTTTTGATTTATGCAAAAGCTGTCTTGACCGTTAATGAAAATAGAGCTTTATATGAATTTATTTCTCTGAAAGCTGAACTACTGTGTTGTTTGCAAGTAGTTACTTTCAAGGAAGTTCATTATGCCTGTATACATGATTTTTTCCGTCTTTTAATTTGCATAAAATTCAGAGGAGGGTGATAGGTTGACAGTTGTCTAGCTCGTGCTTATCTCCTTTATTGTGTGCGGGAATGATTTTGGAAGTTTTGAATGTTTCAGAGAAAATTCCAGTGCTCATGGAGCTATTTGTTACGTAAGTTTTCTGGCTTCAATTATCTCCCTATTTTATTACATAGTAAGATATACCATCAAGACCAAATGGGAAGAGAATTTGTCATATAGTTCAATTAATGTGAAGAAAATTTGTCATATAGTTCGATTAATGTGAAGGAACTCATCCAGACCTGAAGCCATTAAAGTGATTTTTGCGCATTTTGTTGATGGAGAGTGAACAAGTGGAAGATTGCTAGCTACATGTGACAAATTATTGCTTGATATCTGTTGTTTGTTTGCCATTGTGATTCCACGACTTTGTTTGGTGTCAATTTGTAAAGTCTATCTTAGAATATTCCATATATCTATACATTTCTGGTTCAGATATCAAGGATTTATTTGCTAGCTGTTGTGCCTTTGATATTACTTTTGGGATCTTCTTATACACTCAAAATACTTGTGGAAGCTTGGATTGCCATAGTTCCTTTGCACGTGTAGTAACTTAAGTCTTGGATGACACTCCTACACCATTTATGACACACCATTATGAGGTTTCATGCATGTACGTTTTACTTTAACTTTATTACTGGGAAGGCATTATTGGAATGATGATCCATTATGTTATAACTTCAAGTTGAACAAATATATTTCAAGGAAGATGCAATACATGAAAGTCACATATCAAGTACACGGAGTAGACGTGTGTCACTTTCACAGTCAAATCATAACTAAGTCCGAGTCTAGCGGCTGTTGGCTGGCTGACCGCTTAGGTGGCGCTGCTGCTGCATGGCTGGCAGACAGCGCCGCATGTAGAGGACGCGCGTAACTGCGCGGCGGCACTTTGAAAGATCGGCAAGTCACAACACCTTTCCCCTGTTTGAAGTTTTGGCACAAGACTTTATGGAGGTGGCCTATCGATTGCTAAAGTCTGTAGGAGTTGTTTGACTGGCCGTAAAGTCACGAGGAGGAGGCTTCCCGTACGGACAGCTCAATGCCTTATCGACACTTACCCTATGCCTCAATGTGAAGAATTGTTCTCTAAACTTGCTCGAGGCCAGTATTTTTCTAAACTTGACCTGTCTGAAGCTTATCATCAACTTCATCTCGACACTGCTTCCCAGCAGTTTCTGGTCCTTAACACGCCTTTCAGCTTCTATCAATACCAACGATTGCCATTTGGGGTTGCCAACACCCCTGTTCACTTTCAGCGATTCTTGGAACATTTATTGCTCACTGTCCCTGGGTGTCTAAATTACCAGGACGACATTGTTGTCACTGGCTCCACCACTGAAGAACATCTTCAAAATCTCTGCACACTTTTTCAGGTCTCACAGACTGCCGGTCTTATGCAGCTTTCCCCGTGCCTGGCTACTTATGGACCTGGCCAACATCTTGTTCTTGCCACGGACGCCTCTCAATACGGGGCCGGTGCAGTCCTTGCGCACCGTTTTTCTGACGGTTCTGAACAACCCATTGCTTATGCCTCCAAAACACTTACGGATGCCCAACAGAAGTATTCTCAAATTGAAAAAGAAGCTTTGGCCATTATTTATGCTCTTCATAAGTTTGGTGTTTTTCCTCTATGGATCCAAATTTAATCTTGTTACGGATCACAAACCTTTTGTTTCCTTGTTTCATCCATCAACGTCACTTCCCGACAAGTCTGCACACCGCCTCCAGCGTTGGGCTCTTTACTTGTCTTGTTTAAGTTATGAGATTCATTTCTGGCTGACGGCTCAAGATGCGAATGCTGATGCACTGTCTCGCCTTCCCATGGGTCCTGATCTGGCATTCGATAAGGACGAACTTTTGTGTTTCCATCTAGATGTTGCCAAGCAGCGGGTTGTGGACGGATTCCCCATCACAGGGGACCGGCTGGCGGCGGCTACGGGTTCTGACCGTACCCTCTCCCAGGTTTTATGCTGTATTCAGAAGGGTTGGCCAGATCATCCGTCTGCTAAGACTTCTGATCCGTTGCGGAACAACTACGCTTTGCATTACCGCCTCACTGCTAGGGATGGTGTTATCCTCCTTTCCACCGAAAATGCTTCGCCACGTGTTGTGGTACCTGTGTCTTTGCGTGCTTCGGTCTTGCGCCTCCTTCACCAAGGGCACTGGGGTCTCTCTCGCACAAAATTTCTGACACGCCGTCACGTGTACTGGCCCGGTATCGACTCTGAAATCCCACACATGGTCGCTGCCTGCTGCTGCCCTTGTGCGTCACAGGCCGCCGCCCCGAAGTCATCTTTGTCACCATGGCCTTCGCCTGAGAAGCCCTGGAAGCGTATTCAAGCTGACTTCGTGGGCCTTTTTTAGTTACTTATTGGCTTCTTGTTATTGACGCCTACTCTAACTTTCCTTTCATTGTCCGTTGCACGTCCCCTACCACTGCGGCAACCACCAATGCTCTAGCTCGCATCTTCTCTTTGGAAGGCCTTCCCTCTACTCTTGTTACTGATAATGGTCCGCAATTTGCCTCTTCCAATTTTGCGGATTTTTGTGCCCGTCACAGTGTCATGCGTGTCACGATCCCTCCGTTCCATCCACAATCAAACGGTGAGGCTGAACGACTGGTCCGCACATTTAAGGCTCAGATGAGGAAACTCCTGACTTCTTCTGCTGCTGCTGATGACGCGCTTCTCCAATTTCTGGCTTCTTACCGTTTCACCCCCATGAGCGACCACAGCCCGGCTGAGCTCTTACATGGCCGACAGTCCCGCACGCTACTTCATCTTCTGCGGCTTTCCACCTCACGGCCGCAAGTGCCTTCGCTTGGCTGGTTCACCGCCGACGACATTGTTTGGGTACGGGAATATGGCAGGCGGCCAAAATTGAGTCGTGGCCACATCTGACAACACCGTGGCCAATGCCTGTATGAAATCCAGATGGACACGGGTGTTGCAGTGCGTCATTCAGACCAGCTTCAGCCTCGTGTGCCGGCAACACCTGTTCTGGATGCTGCTACACCACCTACGGCTCTACCTGACACTCAGGATACTGGAATCTCTCATTACTCACGACGCAGTCCGCTCACCATCATATCGGTGCCAACACAAGAACTAACGCCACCAGGAGACGTGCCCATGCAGGAACCAGATGACCATCATCTGTCGGAGCAACTTTACTTGCCTCCTTCTCCTACGGACGTGTACACATCGCCCATGTCTCCTGTTATAACACCCGAACCTGCCGCAACGGGCAGATTGGTGCACGGGGCCCCAGCAGATTCGACCCCCACGTCTCCTGTCATTTCGACCCGTTATCATCGGGGCCACTTCCGTCCGTACGGGAAGCAGCCTCCTTGAGCTTTTACGGCCAGTCAAACACTACCTATGGACGTTAGCAATCTACAGGCCACTTCCATCAAGACCTGTGGAAAAACTTCAAAGAGGGGAAAAATGTTGTGACTTGCCGATCTTTCAAAGTGCCGCCGCGCAATTACGCGCGTCCTCTACATGCAGCGCTGTCTGCCAGCCATGGATTGCTGTCTGCCAGCCATGCAGCAGCAGCAGCAGCGCCACCTAAGCGGCCGCTAGACTCGGACTCAGTTATGGTTTGACTGTTAAAAGTGACACACATCTTACTCTGTTTACTTGATCTGTGACTTTCATGTATTGCGCCGTCCTTGAAATATATTTGTTCAACTTGAAGTTATAACAGAAAGATGATTCTATGTCAGCAGAGTTGGAATGTTTTCTTTGTCATGTTTGTATTTTCACTTGGATTTATCATTCCAAACACTCATTTAGTGAGATTTGATGTTTACGTTTGTACTTTTTTCTTTTTGATATTAGTGCCTCTCTCCTTCACCTCTCCTTGCATCCTAATTTACCTGTATTATTTTACAAACATTTTTGGAATTTTTCTGTGTACTCCACAACCATGACTTTTTAAACATGTGTACGTTTCCTGTGTATAAGTTGAACTTTGACATGTTTTTCTGGGAAGGCTAAGCACTGATTGTATGGAAGTCTGTTAGGATTTATAAATAGTGCGTGAAGTTTGCTACACTATAGAATCCATCAAAAAGGAGAACCATCAGGGATGTGGACTGATGCATATCATAGAAACTTAATCTGTACATTTAATTGGCAGTGAATTATTACTACACTCTTAATGCTATTAGTGGTTATGCCATCTAAATTTAACCTTGTAATTCAGAAATACATGCTACCTTAAAAAAAGGTAGACCAAACAACAGGGAAATTGACACATGTTCTTGTGAGTCCACAATAGCCTGTAAGTTCATGAGTGAACACCAATAAGTCTGGTCATACAAAGTCAGCATGGAAACACAAAAGTTCTGAATCAGTAATCACGTGAGGTCAGGAAACAGTCATCTTGCCTGTGCAATGATGCGATACAAATTGCTACAAAGTACACTGAGCAATAAGGTAGACCACGAGCCTGGGCCACAGGCTGTAGCTCCCCTTGATACCTCTGACATATTCACCTCTGCACTAGGCGGGGAATCTGAATCAGTGTCAGATACAAAAGATAGATTAATATTTACTTGAATACGTGGATATTTTTAATATAGAAAAGTGCCTACATCTAAAAATGCAAGGTACTGTTTACAGTATGTCCAGCAAATTGTGTAGCTTCATAATAAACACTGTTATTTATCATGTAGCTAATGTAACTTTTCAGTTCTGGAATCTTGATTTTTCATATAATTTGTAGAACTTGCTAAAGGTATATGTTTTCAATTTTCTTTAGAAATTATTGAGATTCCCAATTTCTTGCTTTGTTAGATGGAAGATTTTGAATACATTTGTACTAGAGTACATAAATCCACATGGAATCGCAGACAAGAGGGTAATACCTACATGAAAATTATTTTTGTGTCTTGTATTGTGATTGTGTATCAGAAACTGATTTTTATTACCGGCACAAAAATGTACTGGGAAGTAATGTAAAAGTTCAAAGACCCTTCAACACGCCTCAACAAGGTGTGCAGTTATCTACTTCACACTGTGTTCTTACTGTTCCCTTCTGCTGAACAAATACTTAAACTGCTTTAGATGCACATCCCCAGAACGTAATTACACCAGGCAACATGGAGTGAAAATATACTAAGTGGGGACCCTACTTCTTTGGTCAAGAAAATCACGCACACTTGGACAGAAATATGTGCTAAACTAAGCTTCTGAAGAGGACACATGAAAAGCCAAATACTCTCCACTGATTTTAAGCTGGAGTGTTCCATGCACCAGATGGGCATGACTTGGCCATAATTAAATGCACTTAATATCAGGCATCATGAGTCATGATCAATATGAGGTCTGACTGTGCCGGAGTTGTGACGTTCTGAATTCTTTAATTTTCCTGGTTGCTCTCTCTTCAACACAGTAGCTCTAAATGAACTAATCTTGAGTATTCGTGAACAGAACCGGAGGTCAGAAAGAATCCTGTTCCCTACAGTATTTTGAAACAGACTGTTTGAAATATATTGTATCATAGATTTTATAACAACAAATATAGCTGCTAATATATTATGCTGCAGAAGTTTTGGAGGTAGTGTGTCAGTAGTCATTCCTTCGCTACTGTAATCATAATTAGCGTTAAGGAACATCTTTAGTTGCTATGTTTTTCAATGATACTGTGGACACTAATACATGCAACTTTAACTGGACAGGTTTCGACATGGTTATTGCCGCCGTAATCCACGGAAAATGGTAAGAGTTTGGGCAGAGAAAGAAATGAGGAATCTGGTTCGCATGTACACTGTAGGTCTTGCTGTTCCAGAACCTATTTTGCTAAGGAGCCATGTTTTAGTTATGGAATTCCTAGGCAAAAATGGTTGGCCTTCTCCTAAATTAAAGGTTTGTTTTTTTCGGTCTGCATGCTTTTCATTTTCCTTTTCAGTATTATGAATATATTTTTATACTTATTTTTACCATTTTTAATTTTACAGGATGTGGAATTATCAGTGTCAAAAGCGTGCAAGCTCTATAGGGACTGTGTTGTAATGATGTGGACAATGTACAACAAGTGCAAACTTGTGCATGCAGACCTCAGTGAATTCAATATGCTGTGAGTTTTTCACATTGAAATTTTGTGATTTGGAACTGCTTAAACTGTAGAAGCAAGTGAAATGTCATCTCAGTTCAGATTCTCCTACATTTTAAGACACAAACAATAGCATGGCCACAGTGGACTATATGTTAGTTTTCTTCCACATACAAGTGAACAACAGTTGAGAACATAAGACACAAACATAGATACAGTCCCGGTACCGATACAAGTAGTTCATGACAGTAAGTATGGACACAATACGAGAGCGAGTGCCTTCGCTCATGAAGAGGGGACGATCAGGCAGACAGTGCAGCAGATGCTGAGCTATATGCACAACTTGTTTGGCCCATTGGAGGCAGCCTCTGGTGGCCAGCACACACGGATGCCATTGGCAGAACATTTAAAGTGTGTGCCAGTGGCCAGGAGCCACAGCGCATATCAAAGTAGTATTTGCAACAATTATCTCTCCCCTCCTCTCTTGGGAAAAGGGCACTGCACTAATGTGAGTATTGGGGTGACTGTTACATATCGGTGGCCTCTGCAGCAGGTGCTACAGGTGGTGATGATTTGGTGGAAGAAGATTCTAGGCTGGAACTGGTTAGTAGGGCAGAAGTGGTGCGGCTGTGGACATGTGCAGTGCCTGTGAAGTGTACTATGTGATTAAAAGTATCCGGACACCTGGCTGAAAATGATGTAAAAGTTCGTGGCACCCTCCATCGGTAATGCTGGAATTCAGTATGGTGTTGGCTCACCCTTAACCTTGATAACAGCTTCCACTCTCGCAGGCATACATTCAATCAAGTGCTGGAAGGTTTCTTGGGGAATGGCAGCCCAATCATAAGGGAGGGCTACACTGAGGAGAGGTATCAATTTCGATCGATGAGGCCTGGCATGAAGTCAGCGTTCCAAAACATCCCAAAGATGTTCTACAGGATTCAGCTCAGGACTCTGTGCAAGCCAGTCCATTACAGGGATGTTATTGTCTTGTAACCACTCTGCCACTGGCTGTGCATTATGAACAGGTACTCGATCATGTTGAAAGAGGGAAACCGTCATCCCCCAAATTGCTCTTCAACAGTGGGAAGCAAGGAGGTGTTTAAAATATCAATGTAGGCCTGTGCAGTGATAGTGCCACGAAAAACAACAAGTGGTGCAAGCCCCCTCCACAAAAAACACGACCACACCATAACACCACTGCCTTCAAATTTCACTGTTGGCACTACACATGCCGACAGATGAAGTTCATCAGGTATTCACCATACCCACACCCTGCCATCGGATCGCCACATTGTGTACTACGATTCGTCACTCTAAGCAATGTTTTTCCATTGTTCAGTCGTCCAGTGGTTATGCTCCTTACACCAAGCAAGGTGTTATTTGGCATTTACCGGCATGATGTCTGGCTTATGAGCAGCCGCTAGACCATAAAATCAAAGTTTTCGCACTTCCTGCTTAACTGTCATAGTACTTGCAGTGGATCCTGATGCAATTTTCAAATCCTGTGTGATGGTCTGGATAGATGTCTGGTCAACAGAAGACGACGGCCTGTAAGCTTTTGTGCTGTACATGTCCCTTCACGTTTCCACTTCACTATCACGTTGGAAAGAGTGGACCTAGGGATGCTTTGGAGTGTGGAAATCTCATGTACAGATGTAAGACACTAGTGACGCCCAATCACCTGACCACGTTCGAAGTCCGCGAGATCTACGGAGCACCCCATTCTGTTCTATCATGATGTCTATGACTACTGAGGTTGCTGACATGGAGTACCTGACAGTAGGTGGCAGCACAGTGCACCTAATATTAAAACATGTTTTTGGGGGTATCTGGATACGTTTGATCACATAGTGTACCATAAGAGATAACCAGGGACAAGGGCATTGGTAGAATCTCGATGTCCAATACCTCAACAGGTGGAACTGTGCTGACAATGAAGGTGCCATCCACTTGGGTGGGGTGCCATGGACACCTGTGGTGAAGGATGTGAAGGTGTTGGGCCAACGATTTGTGAGTGACCATTGGCAGTGAAGCATTGCAAGAAGGCCCCCTAACAGTACTGGACGGGAAGGGGGGGGGGGGGGGGGGGTTAGACCCTGGAGGAGAGAAAAGGAGGCAGTGACATCGACATAGATACCCCATGAGGCTCATAAAAGTGCTGAGGTCAAATGCAGCGGTGGCAGATCCGCAAGCCTTTCCTTGTTGTAAAAACATAGCTGGTTGTGATGGCACACCACCATGGCATCACTGGTGTGCACTTTACCAAGGCAGCAGCCTCAGCATCTGTGAACCGTGTTCTTAATCCACTTTGATTGGTGGCCAAACCCGTAAGCCCCTGACGCGGAGCCAGGAGTGAGCTGCGACAAGGGCTGCACCGATGTCTGTTGGTCGGGCGACGTAAGATGATGACAGAGGGTGTCTGACTGGCAGCCATGGAATAATATCTTGGCTGGACTCTGATCCCCACTGGCATAAACCTGTAGGAACTCAAGATGCATGTCAAGGCATTGTGCATGGAAGAGTTCATGGAGTACTTATTCGTTAGAATCTTGCCATTATATTGGGTGTGGAAAGGAGGAGCAGTTATGTGATGAACGCCGTGATGGACACAGAAATCTTGGGAGGCCTGAGACACAAACTGTTGATCATTATTCGTCACAGGCTTATAATGCAATCCTTCAATAGAAACAATTTTAGAGAGGGCATGAATGAAAGCCGCAACTTATGTTGAAGGACAGCAGATAACATGAAAATTCAGGGGAAAGCATGAACAGGTTAGAGAATCCCCTCCCTAGGCCCGACAAGACGCCTCCTGAGACGCGGCAAGGTAGGAGTAGTCAAAATGCAACAGGGAATAACAATATTAATGTACTAATAGTAAACTGCAGGAGCATATATAGAAAGGTCCCAAAACTGCTCTCGTTAATAAACGGTCACAACGCCCATATAGTACTAGGGACAGAAAGTTGGCTGAAACCAGACGTAAACAGCAATGAAATCCTAAACTCAGATTGGAATGTATACCGCAGAGACAGGCTGAACAGTGAAGGGGGAGGTGTGTTTATAGCGATAAGAAGTGCAATAGTATCGAAGGAAATTGACGGAGATCCGAAATGTGAAATGATTTGGGTGAAGGTCACGGTTAAAGCAGGCTCAGACATCGTAATTGGATGTCTCTATAGGACCCCTGGCTCAGCAGCTGTTGTGGCTGAGCACCTGAAAGATAATTTGGAAAATATTTCGAGTAGATTTCCCCACCATGTTATAGTTCTGGGTGGAGATTTTAATTTGCCGGATATAGACTGGGAGACTCAGACGTTCATAACGGGTGGCAGGGACAAAGAATCCAGTGAAATTTTTTTAAGTGCTTTATCTGAAAACTACCTTGAGCAGTTAAACAGAAAACCGACTCGTGGCGATAACATATTAGACCTTCTGGTGACAAACAGACCCGAACTATTTGAAAAAGTTAACGCAGAACAGGGAATCAGCGATCATAAAGCGGTTGCGAGATCGATGATTTCAGCTGTAAATAGGAATATTAAAAAGGGTAGGAAGATTTTTCTGTTTAGAAAAAGTGACAAAAAGCAGATTTCAGAGTACCTGTTGACTCAACACAGAAGTTTTGTCTCAAGTACAGATAGTGTTGAGGATCAGTGGACAAAGTTCAAAACCGTCGTACATTATGCGTTAGATGAGTATGTGCCAAGCAAGATTGTAAGAGGTGGAAAAGAGCCACCGTGGTACAACAACCGAGTTAGAAAACTGCTGCGGAAGCAAAGGGAAATTCACAGCAAACATAAACATAGCCAAAGCCTTGCAGACAAACAAAAATTACGCGAAGCGAAATGTAGTGTGAGGAGGGCTATGCGAGAGGCGTTCAATGAATTCGAAAGTAAAGTTCTATGTACTGACTTGGCAGAAAATCCTAAGAAATTTTGGTCTTATGTCAAAGCGGTAGGTGTATCAAAACAAAATGTCCAGACACTCTGTGACCAAAATGGTACTGAAACAGAGGATGACAGACTAAAGGCCGAAATACTAAATGTCTTTTTCCAAAGTTGTTTCACAGAGGAAGATTGCACTGTAGTTCCTTCTCTAGATTGTCGCACAGATGACAAAATGGTAGATATCGAAATAGACGACAGAGGGATAGAGAAACAATTAAAATCGCTCAAAAGAGGTAAGGCCTCTGGACCTGATGGGATACCAGTTCAATTTTACACAGAGTACGTGAAGGAACTTGCCCCCCTTCTTGCGGCGGTGTACCGTAGGTCTCTAGAAGAGCGTAGCGTTCCAAAGGATTGGAAAAGGGCACAGGTCATCCCCGTTTTCAAGAAGGGACGTCGAACAGATGTGCAGAACTATAGACCTATATCTCTAACGTCGATCAGTTGTAGAATTTTGGAACACGTATTATGTTCGAGTATAATGACTTTCCTGGAGACTAGAAATCTACTCTGTAGGAATCAGCATGGGTTTCGAAAAAGACGTCATGTGAAACCCTGCTCGCGCTATTCGTCCACGAGACTCAGAGGGTCATAGACACGGGTTCACAGGTAGATGCCGTGTTTCTTGACTTCCGCAAGGCGTTCGAAACAGTTCCCCACAGTCGTTTAATGAACAAAGTAAGAGCATATGGACTATCAGACCAATTGTGTGATTGGATTGAGGAGTTCCTAGATAACAGGACGCAGCATGTTATTCTCAATGGAGAGAAGTCTTCCGAAGTACGAGTGATTTCAGGCGTGCCGCAGGGGAGTGTCATAGGACCGTTGATATTCACAATATACATAAATGACCTGGTGGATGACATCGGAAGTTCACTGAGGCTTTTTGCAGATGATGCTGTGGTGTATCGAGAGGTTGTAACAATGGAAAATTGTACTGAAATGCAGGAGGATCTGCAGCGAATTGACGCATGGTGCAGGGAATGGCAATTGAATCTCAATGTAGAAAAGTGTAATGTGCTGCGAATACACAGAAAGATAGATCCTTTATCATTTAGCTACAAAATAGTAGGTCAGCAACTGGAAGCAGTTAATACCATAAATTATCTGGGAGTACGCATTAGGAGTGATTTAAAATGGAATGATCATATCATGTTGATCGTCGGTAAAGCAGATGCCAGACTGAGATTCATTGGAAGAATCCTAAGGAAATGCAATCCGAAAACAAAGGAAGTAGGGTACAGTATGTTTGTTCGCCCACTGCTTGAATACTGCTCAGCAGTGTGGGATCCGTACCAGATAGAGTTGATACAAGACATAGAGAAGATCCAACGGAGAGCAGCGCGCTTCGTTACAGGATCATTTAGTAATCGCGAAAGCGTTACGGAGATGATAGATAAACTCCAGTGGAAGACTCTGCAGGAGAGACGCTCAGAAGCTCGGTACGGGCTTTTGTCAAAGTTTTGAGAACATACCTTCACCGAAGAGTCAAGCAGTATATTGCTCCCTCCTACGTATATCTCGCGAAGAGACCATGAGGATAAAATCAGAGAGATTAGAGCCCACACAGAGGCGTACCGACAATCCTTCTTTCCACGAACAATACGAGACTGGGATAGAAGGGAGAACCAATAGAGGTACTGAAGGTACCCTCTGCCACACACCATCAGGTGGCTTGTGGAGTATGGATGTAGATGTAGATGTAGTCAACAGCCAGTAATAATTGAGGAAGGGTCCTGCAAAATGAACGTGTACATGTTCCTATGAGCATTGTGGTACAGGCCATGGAGAAAGCACCACTTGCAGCACCGCCTGTTGTGTAGCACCATGAGAGCAGGCTGCAGTAAGATGTACAATCTCATTGTTGATGCTGGGCCAGCAAATGTGCTGATGGGTCAATAACTTGTTATGTGAGTCCCCCTAATGACCATGATATAGGGGTTGAAGCACATCTCTCCATAGGGCAACCGGGATCACAGACAGAATATCTCTAGCTAAGAGAACAACATAATCATATACTGAAAGATGATGATGGGGCAAATTAGTTACACAAAGGATCAGAAGCTCTGCCCAAAGCCAGTCTGGTCAGCAGTAATTAACAAGGTGAACAACCTGATGTGGAACTGGATCAGTAGCGACCGTAGCTGCAATCAGAAGCCTGTACTATGTAACCCTTCCACTGTACATTGCATCTCAACATGTAACTGACACAAAGTAGTTCATCCTCATCAAAAGTAGAATCCAGCCCCATCAGAAGCCAGGACAGCGTATCAGCATTGGCATGCTGCATGGTTGGCCTAAAATGTATTTCATAGCTGTAGTGAGAGACTAACAAGGCCCAATGGTGGAAGCAATTTGCTGCTCTATGGGGCAATGAAGCAGAAGGATTAAACAAAAAAAAAAAAAACCAAGGACTTGTAGTCAGTAAACAGGTGGAACTTAGATGCAAACAAGAACATATGAACCTTTCTGAATGTGTAGCCAACAGCAAGCACTTCCTTTTCAACTTGAGAGTAGCACTGCTGAACAGAGTTGTAAGCTATCGGGCGTTTGGAACCATTATTATATTGATGTGCGAGAATGGTCCCAATTCCTTACTGAGAGGCATCTGCAGCCAAAACCAGATAATGGCCAGCATGGAAAGTAGCCAAACGAGGAACAGAATGTAATTTAGATTTTATAAGAAAGAACAAGAAGACGAACGTTCTTGTGGGCAATGCGTGAAGGGGTGGATCAAGATTGCCACGCTCAGAATAAATTTGTGATGGTAAGCAAATTTACTTGAAATTGCTTGGAGTTCTTTGACATTTGCAGGGTGAGGCAGAGCTGTTACTGCAGTGACATGATGATGTAAAGGTTTAACACCATTTCGAGAAACTTCAAACCCAAAATACAAAATAGATGGCTGAAAAAAGTGGGACTTTGCCAAGTTGCATTTCAACTCTGAAGTATGTAAGGCTGTGAACAAGGTGCATAAATTCTCTTCCATGGATGCACCCATCACAATAATGACATAGAGGTAGTTGATGCACCCTAGAATAGACATCATCAATTGTTTCAAAAAGTTTGAAAAATCGCTGGGGCACTAGCCACACCAAGTGGGAGGCACTGATATTGGTACAACTTGAAGGACCTCTCAATCACAAGGTACAATCTAGAATTTTCATCCAGCGGAACCTGTAAATAGGCTTCAGGTAAATCAGTTTTAGAGAAAAACTGGACCCAGACGAGTCTAACCAATAACTCACTCATGTAATAGGCTGTGTACCCCTGATGACATCAGCCTCTTCAATTTTGGTATCATTTGATTACACAGAGCCGTTGGAACAGGGTGCACACAGAAGAAAAAGTACAGCCACACCAAGGGTTTCAGGGTAGTGTGGGCCACAAAATTACTGGCACAAATTATCCCATCCAAGAAGTGATATGAACTCACAGCACAGAGAACCTAATTGCAGGGAAAGAACCTGGTCAGAAATAAGTTGCACTGCATCTGCATCTGAAATCCCCCCCCCCCCCCCCTCCTTCCCCCCGAACCATGGACCTTGCCGTTGGTTGGGAGGCTTGCGTGCCTCAACAATACAGATAGCCGTACTGTAGATGCAACCACAATGGAGGGGTATCTGTTGAGAGGCCAGACATATGTGTGGTTCCTGAAGAGGGGCAGCAGCCTTTTCAGTAGTTGCAGGGGCAACAGTCTGGATTATTGACTGATCTGGCCTTGTAACACTAACCAAGCGTTGCTGTTCTGGTACTGCAAATGGCTGAAAGCAAGGGGAAACTACAGCCGTAGTTTTTCCCAAGGGCATGCAGCTTTACTGTATGATTAAATGATGATGGCGTCCACTTGGGTAAAATATTCCGGAGGTAAAATAGTCCCCCATTCGGATCTCCAGGTGGGGACTACTCAAGAGGACGTCATTATCAGGAGAAAGAAAACTGGCGTTCTACGGATCGGAGCGTGAAATGTCAGATCCCTTAATTGGGCAGGTAGGTTAGAAAATTTAAAAAGGGAAATGGATAGGTTAAAGTTATAGTGGGAAGTTCGGTGGCAGGAGGAACAAGACTTTTGCTCAGGCGAATACAGGGTTATAAATGCAAAATCAAATAGGGGTAATGCAGGAGTAGGTTTAATAATGAATAAAAAAATAGGAGTACGGGTAAGCTACTGCAAACAGCACAGAGAACGTATTATTGTGGCCAAGATAGACACGAAGCCCATGCCTACTACAGTAGTACAAGTTTATATGCCAACTAGCTCTGCATATGACGAAGAAATTGATGAAATGTATGATGAGATAAAAGAAATTATTCAGGTAGTGAAGGGAGACGAAAATCTAATAGTCATGGGTGACTGGAATTCGAGAGTAGGAAAAGGGAGAGAAGGAAACATAGTAGGTGAATATGGATTGGGGCTAAGAAATGAAAGGAGAAGCTGCCTGGTAGAATTTTGCGCAGAGCATAACTTAATCATAGCAAACACTTGGTTTAAGAATCATGAAAGAAGGTTGTATACATGGAAGAAGCCTGGAGATACTGACATGTTTCAGATAGATTATATAATGGTAAGACAGAGATTTAGGAACCAGGTTTTAACTTGTAAGACATTTCCAGGGGCAGATGTGGACTCTGACCACAATCTATTGATTATGAGCTGTGGATTAAAACTGAAGAAACTGCAAAAAGGTGGGAATTTAAGGAGATGGGACCTGGATAAACTGAAAGAACCAGAGGTTGTAGAGAGTTTCAGGGAGAGCATAAGGGGACAATTGACAGAAATGGGGGAAAGAAATACACTAGAAGAAGAATGGGTACCTTTGAGGAATGAAATAGTGAAGGCAGCAAAGGATCAAATAGGTAAAAAGAGGAGGGCAAGTAGAAACCCTTGGATAACAGAAGAAATATTGAATTTAATTGATGAAAGGAGAAAATATAAAAATGCAGTAAATGAAGCAGGCAAAAAGGAATATAAACGTCTCAAAAATGAGATCGACAGGAAGTGCAAAACGGCTAAGCAGGGATGGCTAGAGGACAAATGTAAGCATGTAGAGGCTTATCACACGAGGGGTAAGATAGATACTGCCTACAGGAAAATTAAAGAAACCTTTGGAGAAAGGAGAACCACTTGCATGAATATCAAGAGCTTTGATGGCAACCCAGTTCTAAGCAAAGAAGGGAAAGCTGGAAGGTGGAATGAGTATATAGAGGGTCTATACAAGGGCGATGTACTTTAGGACAAATTATGGAAATGGAAGAGGATGTAGATGAAGATGAAATGGGAGACATGATACTGCGTTAAGAGTTTGACAGAACACTGAAAGACCTAAGCCGAAACAAGGCCCGCAGAATAGACAACATTCCATTAGAACTACTGACAGTCTTGGGAGAGCCAGTCCTGACAAAACTCTACCATCTGTTGAGCAAGATATATGAGAAGAATATAATTCCAATCCCAAAGAAAGCAGGTGTTGACAGATGTGAAAATTACCGAACTATCAGTGTAATAACTCACAGCTGCAAATACTAATGCAAATTCTTTACAGACGAATGGAAAAACTGATAGAAGCCAACCTCGGGGAAGATCAGTTTGGATTCCGTAGAAATGTTGAACACGTGAGACAATACTGACCCTACGACTTATCTTAGAGGAAATATTAAGGAAAGGCAAAGCTACATTTCTAGCATTTGTAGACTTAGAGAAAGCTTTCGACAATGTTGATTGGAATGCTCTCTTTCAAATTCTGAAGGTGGCAGGGGTAAAATACAGGGAGCAGAAGGCTATGTACATTTTGTACAGAAACCAGATGGCAGTTATAAGAGTCGAGGGAAGCAATGGTTGGGAAGGGAGTGAGACAGGGTTGTAGCCTATCCCCGATGCTATTCAATCTGTATATTGAGCAAGCAATAAAGGAAACAAAATAAAAGTTTGGAGTAGGTATTAAAATCTATGGAGAAGAAATAAAAACTTTTTAGGTTCGCCGATGACATTGTAATTCTGTCAGAGACAGCAAAGGACTTGGAAGAGCAGTTGAATGGAATAGACAGTGTCTTGAAAGTAGGGTATAAGATGAACATCAACAAAAGCAAAACGAGGATAATGGAATGTAGTCGAATTAAGTCGGGTGATGCTGAGGGAATTAGATTAGGAAATGAGACACTTAAAGTAGTACAGAAGTTTAGTTATTTGGGGAGCAAAGTTACTGATGATGGTCGAAGTAGAGAGGATATAAAATGTAGGCTGGCAATGGCAAGGAAAGTGTTTCTGAAGAAGAGAAATTTGTTAACTTTGAGAACAGATTTAAATGTCAGGAA
Organism: Schistocerca cancellata; assembly: GCF_023864275.1. Classification (NCBI taxonomy): domain Eukaryota; kingdom Metazoa; phylum Arthropoda; class Insecta; order Orthoptera; family Acrididae; genus Schistocerca; species Schistocerca cancellata. The sequence continues at coordinate 319,763,978 of NC_064628.1, read as the reverse complement.
GTCGTTTCTGAAAGTATTTGTATGGAGTGTAGCCATGTATGGAAGTGAAACGTGGATGATATATAGTTTAGACAAGAAAAGAATAGAACTGTCGAAATGTGGTGCTACAGAAGAATGCTTAAGATTAGGTGGGTAGATCACATAACTAATGAGGAGGTATTGAATAGAATTGGGGAGAAAAGGAGCTTGTGGCACAACTTGACTAGAAGAAGGGATCGGTTGGTAGGACATGTTATGAGACATTGAGGGATCACAAATTTAGTATTGGAGGGCAGCGCGTGGTGGGTAAAAATTGTAGAGGGAGACCAAGAGATGAATATACTAAGCAGATTCAGAAGGATGTAGGCTGCAGTAGGTACTGGGAGATGAAGAAGCTTGCACAGGATAGAATAGAATGGAGAGCTGCATGAAACCAGTCTCAGGACTGAAGACCACAACAACAACAGCATCCAAAATGGAAAACCAAAAGCATTGATAAAAAAAATCCAGATTGAACAAAGTTGCTGTGCCATCATCGTCCACTACCAAAAAAGTCAAAGAGCGAACTGTAGATTTATACATAGTGGTTGCCATAAATTGCCCCAAAATTGGAAAATGCTGATCAAACGCCAAGTAACCGGAGACATTACCAGAGATCCTGGAGGGCTGCCGTGTGTGCTGCCCCCCCCCCCCCCCCCCTTCGTTCCACCCCTTGACAATCCGCTCCGAACAGGAGTCACACGGTGATATCACACCAAGCTTTAATCTGATCCCCAGCAGCATGAGAAACCTTGAAAGTGTGAGCAGTATTTAACACTTCAACCAAAAAGGATTCTCACACTGTAGTGCATGTTGACGCATCTCCTTGTTAAGAGCCAACCAAATGATTGTGTCGCAGACTGTAGAATCACTATAATGATGAGCATTGGCAGGAAACTGACATTTGTCTGAGTCTGTGGAGTCTGGCTGCTAGGGCTGTGTATGATGATAGAACTCGACACGCGCTGCAATGATATGTGCATTTACGGTAATAAATTGACGAAAAACAGATACAAACAGTTGCTGACTATTATGATGAACACAATACAAGAGTGACTGCCAGGTGCATTGCACTTATAAACAGGAAGGCTCCAGTAGATGGCATGGTAGATACCATGGCATGTGCACAAGTTACAGGTGGCCTCTGGTGCTGAATATAATTGAAGAGTGCATGATTGTTGTATTTGAAAGTTTAGACACAGGTATTATGGCTATGTATAATGCACTATTATCTTTCATAACTTGGCAAAGTGGTCATGCAAGTACTGAAGCTTGTTAAAATCCCGAAATGTCAGAGTATAACTCTCTTCACCAGATTTTTGTTTATTTACAGGTATCACGAGGGTCAAATTTATGTGATAGATGTGTCTCAGTCAGTAGAACATGACCATCCTCATGCATTGGAATTCTTAAGGAAAGACTGTACAAATATCTCAGGTATGGAATTTGGTTTTATTATTCCACAAGCTGTCCTTTTTTTCTTGTGGTGGTATGATGAAAACGAAATTGTCACACATCTTCAGAGAGTCTAGTCTGTTCAGAAATTTGACTTTGTCTTATTGATGTGCATTTATATGAACATTTAATAGTCAGAAAAAGATTTCTTCGAACATTTGCACAAGGAAGAGTATAGTTATGTCACATTTGAAGCATCTGAGCAAGTGAGGAAAACATTATAATCGCAAAGTGTAATGTGCAGGGATCACAACAGCAGCAAAACAGAAAATATTTGAATAAAACTAAAAGGACAGGATGAAATTTTGGCCTGAGGCAGAGATTGCATTCATGTCAATGAACTTTTGTTGTTTTGGTTCTTGTCATATTAATATAACTCAAGTGTTGCCTTGAGCTGCAAATGGAAATGTAAGCTGCAAATGGAAATGTAAGCTGCAAATGGAAATGTAAGCTTCATGGATCTGCATGTCTTAAACTTTTATTTCAGAAACTGTTCTAGGGAGTTAAGAGATTAAGCCCAGTAAGTTGGCTCAGTAAGTGGTAAACAGACTATGTAGTCAGTCACCACCACTACCAGTGGCGATGACAAGACAGCCCTTTATGAGCATTGCTCTTCTGTAGAGGATTATTCCATTCTTTGCTGTTTAGTGTTAAACTCTTCCAATTCTGAATTCCGATTTTCCTTAGGTCTTCTCTGACACTTTTCTCTCACCTTAGCTCTGGTTTTCCAGCTCTGCTGGTTCTTTCAGGGACTCCACTGAATATCTATTGATCATTTTGTTGTTAGCTCTCAGTACCTGTCCTGTCCATTCCCGCCTTCTAATCTTAATGTAGCTGACAGTGCCTCATTCATTATGTAGATTCTGTAATTCATAGTTGAATTTCCTCCTCCAGATACTAGTTTCGTCCACTGATCCAATAATTTGTCACAAAATCTTTCTTTCAGATGTGTTGATTTCTCTTCACTGAATTTCGTTAATGTACATGTTTCAGACCATACTTTAGTGCAAGCATTACGAAAAATTTGTATCATAACTTCAATTTTCTCGAACAGTGGGTTAGATTTCAGATGTTTCCTGATGACATGGTAGCACTTGTTGGTGGACAACATTAATTTATTAATTTTGGATTTCAGAGCTGAAACTTCAGGAACAGTTTTTCTGATAGAAGTGAAATTACACGTGAAATCAAACTGGTAAGAAGATGAATGGAGGCTCATTAGGATAATCTTTCTTAGTTATGGGTATATACTTAGTTCTTCCTCCAGTTATCTATAGGTTCATCATTCTAGCAACTCTTTCAAGACTTGGAAAACCTTCTTTTGTTGCTCTTGCTGTTCCTGAAATTCTATCAGTATCATCTACATATGGTTAGTACAAGATAGTCCTGTGTATTGACTCGTGCATCTCACATAACCTTTTTCCATGGCAATATTAAACAGAAGGCAGAAAAATGCATCTGCTTGTGTTACTCTATCTTTTTGTAGTGACAGCACGTGATAACAGATTCTATATTTTAACTTGACTCCAGGTGTTGTTCATAGTAGCTTTCTCTAAGGCAATCAGTTTATTGGGAACCATTGCTGTCTACAGCACTCTTCCATTGATACTGTCATAGGCTGATTTGAAGTCTATAAAAAGGTGATGTGTATCAGTCCAAAATTCTTTTCACTTTCTTGTATTTGCTGTGTCTTGAAGAGCTCATCAGTAATAGATTTTCCCTCATGAAATCCACATTGACAGTCACCAGCTACATTTTCAGCATAGGGTACAAGCCTACTAAAGAGGATGCTGGAGAATATTTTATGTGCTGTAGATAATAGACAAATACCCTATAGTTGGAGCATGCCACGATACCACATTTCCTGTGTATCGGACATATGATACCTATGTTCCATTATTGGGGATATTTTCATTTACCCAAATTGTAATTATAAACTACTGGAAATGTTTAACAAGTTTGTTTCTTGCATTTTTACATTATGCTTGTATTAGATTCATCTCTGAGGCCTTATTATTATTCTTCAGCTTTTTGATGGCTGCCTCCACTTCTCCAACAGTTGGTACTGGTCTCTATGTTTCTGACTTGTATTTATAGAGGGTAAGATTCTTTGGTTCTCAGCTAAATGCTCATTCAGCAGTTAAAGTTGTTAATCACATCTTTTACATATTGCTTCATCACTATTCAAAACTGAACCATCTGTACTTCTATATAAATGTGTCCTAGACTGGAAATCCTTTTGGATCTTATTTAACTTACTCCTCATTCATTCCTTTCAGCTGTTTCATTTCTTTCTTTTCTTGCTCTCCCTTTTCTATTAGTGCAACTCTTCTCCTTCTCTTCTCTTCTCTTCTCTTCTCTTCTCTTCTCTTCTCTTCTCTTCTCTTCTCTTCTCTTCTCTTCTCTTCTCGCTGTTCTATAATCTCCACAGATCTTCGGGTATGGTTTACGTGTTGTGTTCTCTTGTAGACCTCATATTTAATTGCTGTTAATAATGTGCACTATCCATCATACTGTGTATGGCCTTCATCAGCAGTTTTTGTAATGCTGGCTTTTAGGTTCTTGCATATTTCTTAGATACACTCACTGTAGGGTAAGTGGATGAGGTCTCACTTTATTTGGTCAGAAAGTCTTTGAACAGCCTCAGGCTCCTTGAGTGAATCAATATGGAATTTACTTGCATGAAATCCATATACATACCTCACATTAGATATTCAACTTCAGATTGTTGCTATTCTGATGTAATGGTTAGAGTCAACATTAGTACTGTTACAACACCTTACATCCGTTATGTTGAACAGACATTGTGCATATTGTGAGATAGTCAGTTTGGTTAAAAGTATTTCAGTCTGGATATTTCTGGGTCATTTTATGTATATCTTTGTGGTTAAAATTTTTTTCTGTGCACTACCATATTTGTGGAGGAAACAAATTGTACAAACTTGCTCCTATTGTCATTTGGGTAATCATTTAGATTTATTTTCCAATACTAGGCTGTTTAACATTAATATCTCCAAAGATTATCCTGTAGTCTCCTTTACGATATCCATTGTATACTTTGTCTAACTCATCATTAAAAGGAATTTTTTCCTCTACCTGTATAACTGTGCAGTAGAAAACATGGTCCTACTCCCTCAGCCACTGGCACAAGTCTCCAGTCAAAATTTTCACCATTGTTATTACACACCATATGTTAACTCATTTAATTTCCTGATTCATATCAAGGCATCAGAGTGCCTGTTATCGTAGGCAGTAAAATGTATTGTTACCCATGGAACAGTTCTGGAAAAAGGCTGTTTGTAGGCTCAGAGTCGCTGTTGACAGAAAAGCCACATGCAATAAAATGCTGAGTAAAGGCTCTGTGTGAATGCTCATCACATTTTCCATCACAAACAGCATCATATTCCACTGTAAATGTATGCCCTTTATTGATTGCTTTTGTAAAGTTCTCTACAAGAAATACCAATGAAAGAGTTCCACAGTGCATTAAATGCCATAAGCCCAAATTGTGCTATATTTCTATTTCACAACCACACACACTCTTGCATGGCAGTCATCAGTTTGCACTTGTGAAATTTTGGTGAAGTTAGTCTGAAATCATTTGTATGCAGGGAAGATGATGTATATGACTACCTTTCCGCAATTTTTTTTTTTCAACACAGATATAGTAAATTCTGTAATTTGCAAGATAGATTTGATAAAAAAATGAAGTGTTGCTGAAAAATATTAAGTCAGTGAGCTATACTGACAAAAAAATATTGCACAGAACAAATTAAATGTCTCATCATTGTAGTCATATTCCTTAAAACAATTATGGTGTTGCCTGTTCCGAACTCACAGTGAGTCATTCTCTCCCCCCCTCCCCCAAGGTCTTCCAGTATCTGTCTTCCCACTCAACTTATTATTATTTACATTTTCCGGGGAATCTGTAGCCTGAGATTCACATGATGTGTTCTCCCCTATCTTCATTATATTTTTGAATTTTTTGATTCATGTTGAAAATAATGCATTCTATTCTAATATCTTCGTTTATAATTGTATCTCTTATTGTGCAGCCCTTTGTTGTTCATTGGGACCTCACTTCTAGTGTTAAATGTATCACTGTAGTAAATAATTTACAAATTGTACAAACTTATTGAAAGTATGTAGAATAAAACAAAGTCTGTGTTACTGTTTGTGGTAGCTGCTGTACATTGATTTTATCATGGTGTATTGTAGATAGTCTGTAGCTTGTGGGAGAAAGTGTCTGCAGCTTGTCGTCTAGTAGCTAGGGATCGCGGGGTCCTGGCTTTGATTCCCAGCTGGGTTGGGGATTTTCTCTGCCCGGGGACTGGGTGTTTGTGTTGTCCTCATCATGGAGAGTGTGTGTGTGTGTGTGTGTGTGTGTGTGTGTGTGTGTGTGTGTGTGTGTGTGTGTGAAGAAGGAAAAAAAAAAGGTTGGGCTGTGTATGGGCACTGATGACCGCACCGTTGAGCGCCCCACAAACCAATCATCATAATATAATAAAGAACAGATGTTATTTGCTCCTCTTAATTTATTAACAATGTATGAATTATTAATTGGGAAACAAAACAAAAAGGTCTGTAATCAAGTGTTGACAACAAATTCCTTTTCAAGAATTGAGCTCTTATTATAATTTTACTTTCCATTTCCTTGCTCTGAGTGCAGAAAACTCATTGATAAAGTCATTGAAGTCAAATTTAGCAGCTGTATCATGGTCCATTGTCAAGGTAGCCGAATTTGACTGCTTCTCCAGTACACTGCATATTTTTCAGAATAAGATAGAGCTCTGGTAGGAAATTAAAATGGGATGAAATGATGTATTATTTGTGAGATAGGTTTCCCGTTTCACTTATTATTCTATCAAATATTTTGAATCAGTCTATCTTAAACAACTTGACTCTAGTTCTCAGTTGGCAGAAATTGGCAAAAATAGGAAGCTTTAAGACCCAGTGGCCATACTTTGAGACCATACAGTACTGTAGTGAAGCAACAGCAAAACTTCCATTGTTGAAGGAAGCTAGCTGTCGAGGCAGCAGCTGCATGAATTAAGTGCACTCTTGATGCACAACACAGTGTGATGCTTGTTCTGCCCTGCATTGCCCCCCCCTTCCCCCTCCCCCTCTGCCCACCCCTCTCCTGTCTGCCACCCCCTTCCCATTGTCATTCATCAACGAGAAATGTTGCAAACTGCAAATGGTGCCATCTCTCAGTACCGATCCATATAAAGAAGACTGTTTGCTAAAAGCATCTTTTAAGTTACTATATCAATGAAAATAATCAGTGTTTTAAAATGTAATGTAATTGGATAAATGAAAGATCTATTCACTGTTCTACCACCACCTTTACCAGCTCTGTAACTGGCAAAACATATTCTCAAAGGGAGAGCCACCTGTGAAATGACATACGTTGTACACCAGCTGTTATGTAAACACTGCTCACCCTTTAACATCAGCATGGCTATGTTATGAGTTAGGATGAATAGACGGAGAATGTGTACGGGGAAAAAAAAAAACAATATTCTGTTGCAGAACATGCTCACGCTCTACTACATGCCAGTCATGACCTCGGTGCCTGTTTCACTACATGTGCCATCTGAATTCTTCCCCTGGAGACAATTTTTCTGAACTTTGCATGTGGGTACTGGTGTAATAACATGTCCTTGGTTCTTGCCACCCGTGAGGCCTTAATTTACATTAATTTTTTCAGTCTCGCCAATTGTTCACAGTAACTGTTCCTTTCTCCACGCCCTTTAGTTTTCTCTCTCATTTTCTGACTTGTCTATCACCCCCCCCCCCCCCCCCAATCCCCCTTCCCAACTCCCACCTCTAAAACACATACAATGCATTTAGCGTTCTGCTCTCATTAACTTGTTTGGTGTTTTGGCAGTACTCCCTGTCATGCGCATTACCCTCTCTTCCACCTTTAAGCTCTCGGATTTTCAAATCTCATCCAGTGCAGTCCTCAAAACCACCGTTTCTCTCTCATCTCTCCCTGGACCCAGGGTTCTGGGTGACTTTCCTGAACATTCCCCATCTCCGTAATCTCACCAGTCCTTTTCCTTCAGCCATCTTCCTTCCCCTTCAACACGTCTGCTAGGAGGAGGAGCCACTGGTTCCAAAAGATTGCAAACTTAAATAACTTTAAGTGTGTTCTCCTGTCACCACTTGGTGAGATGAGTTTTTGCCTATCCATTTACATTATACATTAATTCAGTGTGGAAGAGAAGCTACAGATCAAGTGGTTAGGTGCACATCAACCAAATACATTATTACACACACAACACAAAAAATATTTAGTTCGCTTCTGTACATACTTTATTATTAGCTTTAGTATTTGTTGGATTAGACATAAATTTGTAAGTGTATAATTACCATATTTACAATTTTTCTAGTGGTTCTGAAGCATTATGACACAATTGGAGGTTGTGTGAAACAGTTTGGAGCAGTTCCATTATGAAGTTCATTGACTTGTGACCCGCATCCTACCAATGCAAATGAGCACCAGCCACTACTGTCGTGGAAATAATTTTGTCATTTTCGTACCTTATCCCTACCAAAACCGGATCATTTTGGAATTCCAAGAAAGGCAATTTGAAACAACTGTAGTGATCTTAGCATAAAAGGGACACATACTGTTTGCAGACCTGTTTATCAAAAGGCAGCACAAGAGAGGATGACTTGCCATCAGTAATCTGGGAAATAATCATCCCTGTATTACTCAGAAAAGCATAAGCAGTTAAAATGTGAAAATGGTCACACAGCTTCGTATAACCTGTTTCCAGTTTGTTAACTGCAATAGTATGAAGATGAATGAAAATAAAAATTGACAATTTGCTAGACAACTATTAGTTTGCTTTCAAAAATAGTTAAAGTTCTCTGGAATCAATTTGAACATAGTAATTATGAGTGCTGTAATGAGACCTTCCCATCCCACTCTCCAACAACCTAAAATAGACTTAAATAAGGCTACTCTCACTCCCAATTCAGGTGTCATTCTGACTTACAGGATACTGAAATCAGGCATTGTGTTGTTATAATGTATATAATATCCTAGATTTAAGTAAACCTCTGTTATCAAGTATCTCATGTGGTCGGATGTAATATTACTGTTTAAGTATGCTACTTGTGCTAAGCTAACATGGAATCATACTGCATATTGGTGTACTTTAAATATACATTGCAGTGATATATATGTGTTTGTGGGAGGGGTATTATTACAGTACAATGTGTGAAACCTTATTAAATCTAGTATGTGAAACTGGGCACTTATTTGTGCTTCTTGATTATGAGCTATCCTAGATAAGTTAACTCTGGTGTGCTTACTATGTCTCTAATAAAATGTATCAATAGGCTCCTTTCTCATTAGAGAACACCACCTTATTTACAGACTTTTTTAGGCGCAAAGGAGTTGCAACAATGACAGTGAAAGAACTGTTTGACTTCATTACTGATCCAACTGTAACGGAGAGAAATATGGAGGAATACTTGGATAGAGTTTCAGAAAAAGCTGCTTCGAGAACTCTGGAAGAGACAACAGCTCAAGAACAAATTGAAGAAGAAGTCTTCAAGAAAGCCTACATACCAAAGAATCTACAGGAGGTAAGAATGTCTGTGCAGTATGTTAAAAATTGGGTGAGGTTAGAACACAGTCACTGCTGCATGTATTGCTTAGCCTGAAGATTACTTAGAAGAATGTGACAACATCAATGCTCTGTCTTGTGAAGTCGGAAAGACAGATATATGTACAAAGAAGATAACTGCAGAGAAACTAGGGTAACAGAAGAAATATTTCTGTTGATTAGCTAAGGAAGGATGTACAGAATTGTTTAGGATAAGACAGGAAATGGCAATATAAGGCACATAGGAATGAAATAAATACGAAGGGAATCTGAAGTGAAATGGTAGCAGGAAAAATGTTAAAAATTTGAAAAAGAAATCATTTTAATTTGGGTGCAAAATATTGACATGAATAATTTACTGAAGAATGGAAAAACTGTTAGAATCCAATCTCAGAAAAGATTGGTTTTGGTACCAGAGAAATGAAGTAATTCATAAGGCCATACTGACCCTACAATTTATTGTAGAAGATAGTTTGAAGAAAGGCAAACAGAAGATAAATTGCAGAGAGGAGTCAGAGGGCATGAAGGGGGGCGGGGGGGGGAGAGAGAACAGTCGGAAGGGATCCACCTGTTTTTTATCATTTGGAGTGTAATTTTGTATGGAAATGGAGTGTGGTTGATAAGCAATAGAGGAAAGGAGAGAGAGTAGAAACTTTCGAAATTTGGTGCTATAGAGGCCTGCTGAAGATTAGACCAATAGATCAGATAATAGATCAGGAGATACTGAATGGAACTGCCAAACGGGAAATTTATGGCACAATTTGACCAAAAGAAGGGACTGGTTGACAGAGCACATCCTCAGGCATCAAAGAATTCTGTTTGGCAATGAAAGTGTAAGGGTAAAAATTGTAGAGTGACCAAGGCCTCCAGTAAGCAGGTTCAGATGGATGTAGATTCTGGTTGTTATGCAGAAATGAAGAGGCTTGCACGGTGTGGACTAGCTTTAGCTTGGAAAGCTTCTTCGAACCAGTCTTTGGGCTGAAGGCTGTAACAACATACATGTAGTTATTGTATCAGGAAACGTACTCTCCTCACTGTGGTGATTTTTAACTCTTACAGCAAATATTTTTAAAGCTGTATTACACCGCAGAAACTGTGATTACCAAAAGCGTATGACAGGAACTCTTCTGACTATGTTATGCCTCTGCTGCTGTTCAGCTGGGGTATGAATACTTCTCAGGTGGAGTGGCTGAGTGGAGATAGGTGGGGAAATGTGTTGGAGAGGTGCAGTAAGGTGGCTGACAGCTGTAAGAGAGAGCAGTTGGCTCAAGGGATAGGAATGTAGCGACAGTGAACTTGTTCTGTCAGCAGGAATGGGGAGTTGGGTGCAGTGCGCGATAATATGGAGGAGTGGTTGCAGGGGGGGGGGGGGGTTAGTATTTGACAGAAGAAGAAAGAGGGACACTGACGTTGGGAGGGTGAGAGTGTAGAATGGGTTAAGCTAGACAGGTTGGAGCCAAGTGTGGGGCAGGAGCTCTCAGACATTGAAACCAGAAGTATTTATGGATGGATGGGTGCATTGGAAGAACAGTTCCCATCTAGGCAATTCAGAGAAGTTGCAGTTGTGGAAAGGAACCAGATTGTATGGATTTGGGAGCATCTATTGAAATCGAGCATGTTTTGTTCCGTAGCATGTTCTGCCACTGGGTGGTTGACTCTGCTCTGGGCCCCAGTTTGCAGTTGCCATGCATTCGGGTGGTGGACAGCAGGTTGATGGTCATTCTCACGTAAAATACTCTATAGAAGTTACAGCAGAGCTGTTGCATGATGTGATATGATATGGCATGACTGCTCTCACTGTCACAGTGCTACCTCTGGCAGGATTGGTGTAGGATGTGCTGAGTGGATGCTTAGACAAGTATCACACCCACGTCCTTCTCATGGTATGACTTCTGTGGCAAGGGTTGGGAGTATGTGTAGTGTTAGGATGGACTAGGATATTTCATAGGCAAGAGTGTGGGTGATGAACTACTACACTCCTGGAAATTGAAATAAGAACACCGTGAATTCATTGTCCCAGGAAGGGGAAACTTTATTGACACATTCCTGGGGTCAGATACATCACATGATCACACTGACAGAACCACAGGCACATAGACACAGGCAACAGAGCATGCACAATGTCGGCACTAGTACAGTGTATATCCACCTTTCGCAGCAATGCAGGCTGCTATTCTCCCATGGAGACGATCGCAGAGATGCTGGATGTAGTCCTGTGGAACGGCTTGCCAAGCCATTTCCACCTGGCGCCTCAGTTGGACCAGCGTTCGTGCTGGACGTGCAGACCGCGTGAGACGACGCTTCATCCAGTCCCAAACATGCTCAATGGGGGACAGATCCGGAGATCTTGCTGGCCAGGGTAGTTGACTTACACCTTCTAGAGCACGTTAGGTGGCACGGGATACATGCGGACGTGCATTGTCCTGTTGGAGCAGCAAGTTCCCTTGCCGGTCTAGGAATGGTAGAACGATGGGTTCGATGACGGTTTGGATGTACCGTGCACTATTCAGTGTCCCCTCGACGATCACCAGTGGTGTACGGCCAGTGTAGGAGATCGCTCCCCACACCATGATTCCGGGTGTTGGCCCTGTGTGCCTCGGTCGTATGCAGTCCTGATTGTGGCGCTCACCTGCACGGCGACAAACACGCATATGACCATCATTGGCACCAAGGCAGAAGCGACTCTCATCGCTGAAGACGACACGTCTCCATTCGTCCCTCCATTCACGCCTGTCGCGACACCACTAGAGGCGGGCTGCACGATGTTGGGGCGTGAGCGGAAGACGGCCTAACGGTGTGCGGGACCGTAGCCCAGCTTCATGGAGACGGTTGCGAATGGTCCTCGCCGATACCCCAGGAGCAACAGTGTCCCTAATTTGCTGGGAAGTGGCGGTGCGGTCGCCTACGGCACTGCGTAGGATCCTACGGTCTTGGCGTGCATCCGTGCGTCGCTGCGGTCCGGTCCCAGGTCGACGGGCACGTGCACCTTCCGCCGACCACTGGCGACAACATCGATGTACTGTGGAGACCTCACGCCCCTCGTGTTGAGCAATTCGGCGGTACGTCCACCCGGCCTCCCGCATGCCCACTATACGCCCTCGCTCAAAGTCCGTCAACTGCACATACGGTTCACGTCCACGCTGTCGCGGCATGCTACCAGTGTTAAAGATTGCGATGGAGCTCCGTATGCCACGGCAAACTGGCTGACAGTGACGGCGGCGGTGCACAAATGCTGCGCAGCTAGCGCCATTCGACGGCCAACACCGCGGTTCCTGGTGTGTCCGCTGTGCCGTGCGTGTGATCATTGCTTGTACAGCCCTCTCGCAGTGTCCGGAGCAAGTATGGTGGGTCTGACACACCGGTGTCAATGTGTTCTTTTTTCCATTTCCAGGAGTGTACTTTGGGAGGTTGGGAACTATTAGGTTAGGACATTCCTCATTTCTGAGCAGGGAGAAAGAACAGCCACTCAAAGTGTAAGACAGACACCATTTTAATCCCTGCCCCTGCAGACAGTGGCTCTGCCACAGTTGTGATGAACCTGGCATGATTCTTCCACCTGCTAGGATAATGATCCCATCCCAGATGTCTAGGATAACATCCATTTCTGACTTCCTTCATTGTCTCTCAACTATGCTCACCCCATTACCAAATGGTTCCCTACTCTTCATTGCTGGCACCACCTCCTTACAAACACCAACCATGCCCATGCCCAGTGCCCTTGCCAGTATTGACACTGCCTCCTTATAAACCACCACCACGCATGCCCAGTGGTGGTGCTGCTATTGAACACTACCTCTTCCAACATTGTACTGACACTGAACCCACTCGTTATGTATCTGACAAACTACATCCTTATGCAAAACTATTTCTCCTTTGCAAACAAGATACACCAACAGATCTGGACATGGGTGCCTACATTACACTCTCCTATGCCAACTTGTTTATGGACCATCTAGAGGAATCTTCCTAGCCATCCAAAACCCCTTGTCAGTTTCAGGTTCATAGACGATTCTTTTATGGTCTGGACCCAGGGCCGAGATCCTATCCTCTTTCTTTCACAGCTGCAACATAGTGTCCCTCATCAACTTCACCTGGGTGTCCTCAGCCAATAGTGCCCCTTTCCTGGTCACGGATGTACACTTCCCTGATAGCACAATTCAAACCTCAGTCCATATCAAACCTGCTAGCCACCCACAGTACCTGCATCTCTTCCAAGCTAAGGTCTCTATAGTATAGTCTGGCAATCTGTGGATGGCACATCAGCAGCGACGAGCAGTCCCTTGCATATTATAAGATATCATGCCTTCACAGACTGGCAGTATCCCAAACGTAGTCGACAAACATTTTTCATGTTAGATCCACGCATGCACCTAATCCTCACATCGTCCTCATCACACATCATCATGGATTGGAACAACTTGAGCATATCCTTCGCCAGGCTTCAGCAACTTACCATCATTATGATAAATGTGGAACAAACTGCCTACAATCCTTCCCACCCCTCCTAAAGTGATGTTCTGTCACCCACCCAATCTCAAAATGTTCTTGCTCCTTCTTATGCCACACCTACTCTCTCACCCTGAGGATGTGTAATATCTCTTAATGATACTTAGTGCTAAGCCTCAATTTTACTGTGTTCAAACACAGAATTAGAAAATTCAGATTTCACCTCCGTGATTAATATTTATAGATTTCTAGATGAGATACTCATTAATAAAGAGTTAGCAAAAAATTCTGTGCTTGGAAAAGTGATTTTCTTGAGGGGAAGTGGAGGGGGAGTGAGGGTTTCACTGTCTGTACAGAACCATTCTTAGTAGACAGCAAAAATGAACTTATGTAAACACTCTCTAGAACAGGGAAAGCATTTGTTGAATAATATGTTTGATGCACAGCTCTGTGTGAAAGTGAAACAATGAGTGTTTGAAAACTGGAAAAGATTAAAGTGGAAGCATAAATCCTTACATTAATATTGCAAATTGAATTATAAGTATGAAATTCAAGGGTATTAAATAAAAATGTAGGGGAAGGAAAACTATTAAGTATAGTTTAAATATCACACACATTAATAGGTGTGGTGGTGGTGGTGGTGTGGTGGTGGTGGTGGTGGTGGTGGTGGCGAGGAGCGAGTGAGTTTGCTCTTTCTCTCTTTAAGACAGTTTGATAGCTATTTTTATTTGTCTTGTATATTGCTGTAACTTGATCTGGTTTATTTGAGTATTCAGTTTCATGTGTGCTATACCTGGAGTCCCATTCTATCAATTCATGTCTGCTGCAGGTTGTAGATTTTGAGAGAGATATTACAAAAGCAAAAGCGGGTGAAGGAGAAGATCTCACATACAAGACAATCACAGGACTCAAAAGTGACCTGTCCCAGCCGCAGCAAACACCAGAGATTCTTCAGGGTGCGAAAAGTGATTCAGATACAGAAAATGCCTCAGAAGATGATTCAGACACAGAAAAAAGCAGCAAGTTTGTGGATAGTGCAAGGCCGAGAGATGAATCACCAGAAAGCAAGAAGGTGGGTTTTAAGACTAGGTCAATATATCTATACAAAATAAAAACAGTTTTACTGCATGGAGTGATACCATATAGTAAATGTTATTGACAGATTTACTTCAGATTTTTCGCGATACTCTAATAAACATCAGACAGACATGTTAGTAAAACTCTCAACCAATGTATTTCAAATTTTTGTAAAAAAACATTGTTAGGAAAATTATAAATAAGTTCCTGACCTTTTTACTTCAAATTTTTACACAACAGCCCAATAAATCTTCAGGTGGACATAGGCTAAATATTTTCATTAAAAACTTTTTTGGTTTTCTGTTGAAACAAACTGCAAGAAAGAAACGGCTGTACTCTGAAAATGCACGGTTTTGTTTTCTTCCTTTCACTCAGCTTTAACTACAATAGCAGTCCATTCAAACCATAGATACAGTGTTTTTCCCATATACATTCTTTATTTTTTAAAAAAATTGTATACACAGCTATGTGCCGTTTTGTTTTCGTCCTTGCATTTGGTTTTCACAGAAAAGAGGAAAGTGGTACGTACGGCTTGTCAGCTTATGATTAGAATACTACTATGGAATATGCATTATTGGAAACTATGTAGGACCTACACACATCAAAAAAAGTTTTGCATCATCTTCTTTCTGGAACCTGTACAGATAACTGGAATAGAGATCAACATAAACATCATATCCGCCCCTTATATTGCTCATGAAAACCACACATTGCATGTTGTACACCCATACAGTGAGACCTTCAGAGGTTGGTGGTCCAGGATTGCTGTACACACCAGTACCTCCAATACCCAGTAGCACGTCCTCTTGCAGTGATGCCTGCCTGTATTCATTGTGGCATACTATGCAAAAGTTCATCAAGGCACTGTTCGTTCAGATTGTCCCACTCCTCAATGGCGATTTGGCGTAGATCCCTCAGAGTGGTTGGTGGGTCACATCGTCCATAAACAGACCTTTTCAGTCTATCCCAGGCATGTTTGATAGGATGCATGTCTGGAGAATATGCTGGCCACTCTAGTCAAGTGATTTCGTTATCCTGAAGGAAGTCATTCACAAGATGTGCACGATGGGGGCACGAATTGTCGTCCATGAAGACGAATGCCTCACCAGTATGCTGCTGATATGGTTGCATTATCGGTTGGAGGATGGCATCCATGTATTGTACAGTCATTACGGCACCTTTCATGACCACCAGCGGTGTACGTCCACCCCCACATAATGCCACTCCAAACAAACAGGGAGCCTCCACCTTGCTGCACTCGCTGGACAGTGTGTCTAAGGCATTCAGTCTGACCAGGTTGCCTCCTAACACATCTCCGACGATTGTTTGGTTGAAGGCATATGTGACACTCATTGGTGAAAAGAATGTGACACCAATCCTGAGCGATCCATTCGGCATGTTGTTGGACCCATCCGTACCCGCTGCATGGTGGTGTGGTTGCAAAGATGGACCTCGCCACTGATGTCGGGAGTGAAGTTGCTCGTCATGCAGCCTATTGCACACAGTTTCAGGCAATATTGTAGCTTAAATAAGTAAATTAGTATCTATTGTGATCTATGTATTGAAGGTTTCACTTTTACTTGCATAGTTTTCTTGAAAGGATAACTGCTCTAAAGTGCAAGCCTTTGGCATGGGTTTGTTTTTGTTATCGACCGCAATAAGTTATATGATTATTCAATAATTTCTGGGTAGTGTCTATGTAGCTGTATTATGAGGAGTTTGCATTCGGTTCGTGTTTTCTGTTTTTCTGTACTTCCGTACAGTTAATTTTCCATATTGTGCAGTAAAGTCATTATGTGGTGGTTCTGTTTCCATTAGAGTATTTATACGTAATTCAGTATTGTCATTAGAAAATCGAGCCTCTTCAGTTTCTTACTCATTTCGTGATTTCTGCCACTATAACCTATGCCAGCAATTAACTTTGCACTGTTTACATTCACCTGCTGCTACATTCGCCTGACGTCCAGAAGTTCTCTACTCATCTCACAATAAGCTAAGTTAATTTCTGCGAATTATTAATTCGTGTAGGGGAATTGTTTGTAGTGTAATTTGTATTGTTTGTATTTGTGTTGTTTGTTTGTAGTGTAATTTTTGTTGTTTAATCTGCCGTCATGTGTGTCAAATGTGGATGTTGTAGATTAGTGAGCATGGGAGTGAAATGTCAGTATTGTGGGTTGGTGTTTCAATGGGGAGATTGTACGAGGAAGCTGTTATAGTGCCAGATGAAGCTCGCCAATGGAGTTGTAGATTATGTAGCCATGACAAAATTGTGGAACAGGGAAAAAAGATTTGTGCCCTTCAGGCTGAACTAGAAATGGTGTACTTTGAATTAGACAGGTTGAAGAGGGAAAGAGCCAATGGGGGCTGGGCACAGGTTACAAGTTGTAGTCAGAAGAAGAAAACCCCTGAAATCACTTTTCAGATTCCAGTGAGCAATCAGTTTGATTTGTTACCTGAAGTAGAAGAGCCTCAAACAGTTTTTAGCAAAGTAAGATGCAGCAGACTCATAGCAACAGTTGTAATGCTAGGTTGGGAGTAAAGTCAAGTAGAAAGAAGAGAGTCCTGCTGTTAGGTAGCAGTCATGGGAGAGGTGTAGGCCGGTTGCTACAGGATGGGCTAGGAGTAGAGTACCAGCCCACAAGCATTGTGAAACCTAGTGCTAAGCTTAGCCAGGTTACAGAAAACCTAGGGGTCTTGTGCAAAGATTTTGATGGTGAGGACCATGTTCTTATAGTAGGAAGAGCAGGAAACAGCCTGGCTAGCAATTCGGATTACAGTATTAGGTGTGACCTGGATGTAATAGGTGCAGCAACAGCTCACTCTTGCATGGGGTTTGTGTGTTTCGCAGCGCCATGACCAGCCCTGGGTTAATACGGCTGTCAACCGTGTTAACAGAGCTGGAGGGGTTACTGTTGGCAGAAACTAAATCTCATGTCTCTGCTCTGTCTGTTGATGCAATTGGGAGGTGGGGTTACACTAGTCATGGCCTGCTCCTGAATAGGAGAGGGAAGGATAGATTTGTTGATCTTCCTGCAGAAAATGTAAGGGGGGGGGGGGGGGGGGGATGGCACATGCACATGCACATGCACACGCACACAAGACAAAATACCTCTGATTACTGGGTCAGAGGAACACATTTTTTAGGTTAGAGTCAGGTTACAGACAGAGAGTATTGAAAGAGATTTAAACAGAACAGTGCCATAATGTCTGTAGCAGCATCCAAAGAAATAAAATTTGTGTCTCTCATCAGAGCTTTAGAGGACTGAAAAATAAGATAGATGAGCTTCTTGAATGCCTAGAAAATGGGGTAAATTCTTAAGGTATAGATGTTTCGTGTCTCTGTGAGTGCCATGTAACCGCAGGGATGGAGAAGTTAAATTTAAGGGATTACAAATTAGCATCTTATTCATGTAGAGTCAATATGGGGAAAGGAGGAGTTGCTACTTATATAAAAACTGGACACAGTTAAAAATATTGAAGCAAATAGATTTTGTGTAGATCAGATCCATGAAGCGTGTGCTTGTGAGTTGCTACTGCAATATACTTCTATAGTAATTGCAACAATCTACAGATCCCCTCGAGGTAACTTGCAGCTATTCATGGAAAATCTTGAGGCATTATTGAGCTACCTGCCAGACAGAAAGAAGCAGTTAGTGGTTTGTGGTGATTTTAATGTAAATTTCTTAAAAGATATGGATAGAAAAAATGAGCTAGAATCTTTGTTTGGTTGTTTCAATCTAGTATCTGTTGTAAATTTTCCAACTCATGTGCAGCAGGATAGTTGGTCACATATTGATAACATTCTGCTCAGGCAGAAACAATTAATGTGTACCCAGTTGGTAATGGGCTATCTGATCATGATGCACAGTTAATGGAAATAACACATATAGCACCGTACAGGATTCAGGCAGGTTCATACAAGGCAGGGAGGCTTATTAATGCGAACAGGATACAGAGTTTTAAGTCTAGTCTAGAAGAGGTAGAGTAGGATGAAGTATACACAGATAATGATGCTGATGCCAAATTCAATTTATTCCACTGTAAATTTGTCTCAATATTTGAGAGTTGATTTCCTGAAACGTTATCCAAGTAAGCCGTGGATTACTAAGGGAATTAAGATATCATGTAAGAGGAAGAGGGAAATATATGGACAGGCCAGAATAAGTCAGGAACTGAAGTTACTTGCTTACTACAAAAGATATTGCAATATTTTAAGGAAAGTCATTAAGAAGTCAAGAAGCTTGTGTGTTCTGACAGAAATTAATGATGCGGATAATAAGATTAAAAACTATATGGAATATTGTCGAACGGGAGATGGGGCAGCCTGACAGTGCACAGCATACCATAGCAATAAAGCTAAATGATGATGTTGTGAGTAATAATTCACAAGTTGCAAATATTTTTAACAGTCACTTTCTTAATGTTGCAGCAAAAAAGGGTTAAAAGGTTCAGTTGAAGAAGCAAAAAAATATGTTGAAAATTTCATTCCCCAGGACTTTAGGCCTTTAGAAATAGCACCAACATCCCCCACTGAAATTAAGGGAATTATAAATAAACTGAAAAACAAGAGCTCATGTGGCTGTTGATGGAGTCTCTAACAGGATTTTGAAGTGTTGTTCTAATTTAATAAGTGAAGTCCTTAGCGATATATGTAATGCTTCGCTGGCGCAGGAAATTTTTCCAGACAGATTGAAATACGCAATTGTCAAACCTCTTCATAAGAAAGGGGACAAGAGTGACTTAAATAATTATAGACCAATCTCATTGCTGACATCATTTTTCTAAAATATTCGAAAAAGTTATGTATTAAAGAGTAGTCTCACATTTAAGTGAAAATAATTTACTCAGCTTGTCACAGTTCGGATTCTGGAAGGGTTATTCGACTGAGAATGCTATCTACACATTTATCAATCAAATAGTACAAGCCCTAAACAACAAATTATCGCTAGTTGGTATTTTTTTGTGATTTCTCCAAGGCATTTGACTGTGTGGATCATGACACACTCTTAGAAAAACTCAGGTTTTCTGAAATTGAAGGCTATACACACAGCTGGTTTGAATCGTACTTAATGAATAGAAAGCAAAAAGTTGTGCTGAATAGCACAAATAATGTTGGGAGGGTGGTAAATTCTAGTGAATGGGGAGTTATCACAAAGGGACTCCCACAGGGTTCAATTTTAGGTAATCTGCTGTTCCTTATTCATATGAATGACCTTTCACTTAACATTCAGCAAGCTGAACTAGTACTTTTTGCAGATGACATGAGTGTTATAATAAATCCCATTCCAGAAAAAGCAGCTGAAGATGTTGTTAAGGATGTCATTCAAAGAATTATTAGGCGGTTCTCAGAAAATGGGCTCTCCCTTGATTTTGAAAAAACTCACTATATCCAGCCCTGTACACCAAATAGTCATACCGACAATTGATGTAGCATATGAACAGGGCTCAGTTAACAGGGTAGATTTCTCCAAATTTTTGGGAGTTCACATTTGATGACCACTTGAACAGGAAGGAGTATATTACTGAGCTTCTCAAACAACTAAGTTCAGCTTCTTTCACTCTTCGTATAATCGCTAACTTGGTAATAAACAGAGCAGCCTCCTAACGTACTTCGCATATTTCCACTCAATAATGTCTTGTGGAATAGTTTTCTGGGGTAACTCACCACTTACACATAAAGTATTGATTGCACAAAAGAGAGCAGTGAGAATAATTAGTGGTGGTCACCCAAGGATGTCATGTAGGCACATTTTCAAGGAGTTGGGTATTTTAACTGCACCATCAGAATACATATATTTGCTAATGAAATTCGTTATAAATAATCCATCTCAATTCGCGAAGAACAGTGATGTTCATACCTACAACATTAGAAGGAAAAATGGCCTTTCCTATCTGTTATTGAAGCTATCAGTTGCTCAAAAAGGAGTAAATTATTCAGCAACAGAAATCTTTGATCATCTGCCCAACAACAAAGTGTCTGGCAGGTAGCAGATCAAGTTTAAAAATCTAGCTTAAAATCATTTCTTTTGTACCACTCCTATTCCATGGACAAGTTTCTGTTTCAGAACGGGGGGAGAAAAAAAAAATTGTACCTCTAAATGCAGTTTCATGTGTAGAACTATAAATTTCAGTAGTATTAATATTAGCACTATTCATGTGTGTGTGTGTGTATATATATCTTGTAATCTGACTTGTTCCACATCATATCGATAAAATAATCGGGAAAATGATCTACGGAACATGACATAACTAAAACTAACATGACATCCTGTGGCTGCACGAGAAGCATTATTCAACATGGTGGTGGTGGTGGTGGTGTTGTAAGGTTCCTCCAAGCCATAGTCCATAGGTAGCGATCATCCACTGCAGTAATAGCCCTTGGGCGGCCTGAGCGATTCGTGTCATTGACAGTTCCTGTCTCTCTATATCTCCTCCATGTCTGAACAACATTGCTTTGGTTCACTCTGAGACACCTGGATACTACCCTTGTTGATAGCCCTTCCTAGCACAAAGTAACTATGTGGATGTGGTCAAACCATGGTATTGACCATCTAGGCATGATTGAACTACAGGCAACACGAGCCATGTACCTCCTTCCTGGTGGAATGTCTGGAACTGACCGGCTGTTGGACGCCCTATGTCTAACAGGTGCTGTCATGCAAGTTGTTTACATCTTAGGGCAGCTTTAGTAACATCCCTGAACAGTCAAAGGGACTGTGTCTGTGATACATCATCTTCCCGAGTTCTGGAAACTGGGGTGATGCAAAACATTGCCGGGTTCACTAGTGTTGTTATTACCCATCTTTCACAATAGCTGACACCTGTCTCTCTGAGAATTTTTTACTTCTACCATTTTACATTGCCGAACACTTTTTCTAGGTGAACTGTTTGTATTAATGTGTTAGAATTTTATTAAGTCTTGCTTCTACTATAAAGTGCATCAAAACTACCTTTCTGGTATCTTTCTTTCCTAAACCAAGCTGCTCATCATTTAACAGATTCTAGATTATTCATTCTTCTATTCTTGTCAGTAACTTTGGTATGTGTGCTATTAAACTGATTGTATATAGTTTTTTCACTTAGTTGCCATTGCTAACTTCAGGATTTTTGTGGAAGTGATTTTCCTGGAAACCTGATATGTCTTAAATCATAATTTTTTAAAAATTATTCCAAAGCTCTTTTAAACTCTGGCACTAACTCCAGATCCTCTGTCTTCCGTACTGACTCCCATTTCTTCTTCTATCACATCATCAGACAGTTCCTCCTTGTAGAAGTCTTCTGTCTATTCTTTCCATCTATCTATTCTCTTCTCTATGTGTGGAATTCCTCCTCCACTCTTGATATTGATGCCCTTGCTTTTAATTTCACCCAAGGTCATTTTGACCTTTCTATGTGCTGAATCACTCATTCTTTTTCAATTTCTTTGCATTTGACGTGTATAAATTTCATCTAGCACCTCTGTACTACTTTGTCATTCCTATGTGACTTAGATTGCTGTTTCTCTATCTTTTCCTGAACATTTTTATCCTTCCTTCTCCTGTCAGTCAGTTAAGTATTTCTTCTGTTACCCAAGATCTCTTCTCATTTACATTGTGGTACATCTTTTTGTCTTTCCAGATTCTGCAGTAGTGCTTTTTAGAGATACTCACTCATCTTCAATGAACTAACTGTTGTGGTTGTATAGGATGTATAGCCATAGAGAACTTTGAAACACACCTTATCATTCCTCAGTACTTAAATAGGCCTATCCTGTTTCTTTCCACATTGATTATTCTGAATTATTCTCTTAAATTTCAGTCGACTCATGATTATTACTAAATCTTAAACTGAGTCTTTATCTGTCCCTGGGTCTGTCTTACAATCCAATATCTACTTTTGTAATCACTGTCTGACCATGGTGTAACTCAGCAGGAATCCCTCCAGGGGCCTCAGGGTTCTTTTGTGAGTTCATGCATAGAGCACATGGGACCCTGAGTTACTGCAACCCATTCTTCCTTCCCAGGCTGCATTTCCATCCCATTGCACCTCCTTCTCTGTCCGTGCTCCTTCCCCCTCTGCAACCTCCTTCCCTTCTCTCAGTATTCCTACTTACATCGACCTAGTTATCCACCTGGTTTCTTGTGTTACTCCCAGTTTTATTCCACTTGCCTTTTCTTTTTCATCCTTCCTTTTTGGCATTTTTGATCCCCTTTTGGGATTTGACCTCCACTTCTAAATTTTTCCATTTACACACACACACACACACACACACACACACACACACACACAGCATGGAAGCCCGCTGACAAAACAGGGATCTCACTTATGATACCTGAGCTGTTGCCTCCCTGTGTCTGCCTAGGAGTGGTTTCCTGTCCTGCAGCACTGGAACTCGTGGCAACAGCTGCATTGCCTGAGGGCTCTTGCTGTGGCAGAGTGGTGCCCACAGAGAGAGCCCATGATGTGGATGGGTGGTTTCAGGGTGGATGCTTTGCATATGAAACATATTAAACTGCAAAAAAAACTGGCTGTTCATCTACAGGCATCTCTTCAGTTGCTAACGGATCATTTAAGTCTGCTTCTTATAACCCTGCAGTCTTCCCTTCCTTTGCTACACCCTGGAAGGAGGGCCAGACTCACCATCCTGGGGTGAAACACTTTTCACGCTACCTGGTCTGCATTAGAACTGATGTGGACAGGTTCACCGCCACCGAGCCATTATGTTTTGTGGAAAATATTGAAGAAAAGTTTGGCAAAGTGGTGTGTCTCAGTAAGATGTGGTTGGGTTTGCTGTTGATCAAAATTACTTCTGCCACCCAGTCTGCAGCCCTTCAGGCTTGTGACCATCTGGGCAAGGTTCCAGTGTCCATTATTCCTTACAAGTCTTAGAATATGGTTCAGGGAGTCATTTTTCATAGGGACATCACCCTTCAAACTGATAAGTAACTCTGGGCCATTGTGGAACGACAGTGAGTTCATTTTGTTCGTTATATTCAGAAAGCTAATACAGTTGCACTGGTACTGGTACCTTTATTCTGGCATTTGAGATACCCTCCCAGAGAAGGTCAAGGTTACTTGTTATTGGTGTGACGTGAAGCCATACCTCCTGCCAACCATGGGGTGTTTCCAATGCTTGCGTTTCGGGCACGTGTCTTCCTGTTGTGTGTTCGACCCTCTACGTGGTGATTGTGGGGAGCTAGTGTGTCTGAATTGTCGTGATCATTTCTTCATGCTTACCAGATTGCCCTGGCTTATAAGAAGGAGAAGAAGGTAAGAGACAAAATACCTTTATCATTTATTGTGCACTGAGGCTTTTGAGAAATGTGACGGACTTCGTCCTGTGTCAATGAACATCTAACTTTGCCTCTGTTACATCCTTTCTCCCTCCTCCTTACCCCAGTCCTACTCCCCGCTCCTCTACCTCTACATCCTTTCTCCCTCCTCCTTACCCCAGTCCTACTCCCCGCTCCTCTACCTCTCTCCTGTAGTTCCCATGGCGCACCCCGCCCCATCTTTGGATGTCTCTTCTGCTCTCTGGCCAGAAGAGTGCCCTTTTTTGGTGCCTGCTGGTGATGGGGTTCCCTCCTGGACCCTTCCACCAGCATCACCCAGGCTGGAGAGCTGCTACAACAATTCAGCTGTGGTGCACACAGTCAGTGTGACCCAAGGCTGCCCTCTTTCTTTCAGGTCTGGATCTAGGAGAAGCCTGCTCTCTCTCTCTCTCTCTCTCTCTCTCTCTCTCTCTCTCCCTCTCTCTCTCTCTCTCTCCCCCTCTCTCTCCCTCTCTCCCCCTCTCCCTCCCACCCCTCTCTCTCACACCTTGCCCTGCCCCTTCGACCTACAAAAGAGGAGGAGGAGGGGGTCTAATGTATACTACCGTCACCTCCCAGAGTTGCAATCCCTTATCTCATTTTACTTGGCAGTTCGTGTTGTTCTCAAAGAATCTCAGTTTACTGTTGCTCACTCACTTACCATTCGTGGGTTCTGTGCTTTCTGTAGGAACCGGGTCGGCCCTTTGAGGGCTTCCGGTGGTGTTTGCACGTTGGTCTATTTGGACATTGTTAGTACTTGGCTTTCCCTTCGTACCACTTTTTAAGAGCTCCCGTCCAGGTCCACTTGGACACTGCAGTCAGTCATGGTTTGCAATCTCTATCTCCCTTCCGAAAGGCCACCTACACCTGCTGCCCTACCTGCCTTACTTTAGCAACTCCCCCTCCCTTCTTCCTCCTTGGGGATTTTAATGCCCATCACACTTTGTGGTGCAGTGCTTTTTCATCAAGTTGTGGGCTCCTTATTGACCAGTTTCTCTTGGACCATGATGTGTGCCTTCTTAATGATGGTTTCCCTACTCATTATATTGCCACATGAGAGACCTTCTCTGCTACTGATCTTTGCCTCACTACCCCTCCTCTCCTCTTCGTCCTTCCTTACATTGGTCGCTCCACAGTGTCCTTTCTGGTAGTGATCACTTCCTGTTGATTCTCTCCTCTCCTTCCCTTCCTGCCTGCTGATGTCGAGGTTACCCCAATGGGTTTCCATCATACTGATTGACCACTATATACCTGTCAGGTCATGTTCATACTTTCTTCATCTTTGTCAGGTTGTATTGATAAAGTTATTTGTGATCTGTCAAATGAGATAATCCGCACTGCTGGCATTGCCATTATGTGCTTAACAGGCCCCGTTCGCCGCTGACCAGTTTCATGATGGAACATAGCCATTGCCACCTGTGATTGTCATTGCACATTGCAACATCATATCTGATCAGAATTTGTTACCATTTTTCCATTTCAAGTTACTGCCCCCCCCCCCCCCCCCCCTATATCTAGACTGAGCCTTTGCATTTCCCTTTTAAATTTTCTAGCTTTTCACATTCCATGTGCTCTGACTAATAATGTTATGTTTTCATTGGTTATTTAATTATTTAATGGGGGGGGGGGCTAACCAGATTTCTTTTGTCAGTGTAGAGATCACCATGACACATTTCCAACTGCAGGCCACATTTCACGTGGATACATAGTATGTCTTTAATGCAGTGATTTCCATTGCCTTCAGCATCCTGTCATCAATCATTGCTGCATTTTAGGGGCAATTTCCCACCCCAAGATCAAGAGGGTAACTTCTGTGAGCTCCTCTGCTGTCTTTGACAAGGCTTCTGGCAGAATGAGAGTGAATTCTTGTATCAGAAGTCCTTACTGCCATTGCCAAAAAAGTCTGGCCCTACGTAATCCTAACTAATTCCTTCACTACAGTTGCACAACATTCTGATCAGATCCTGTACTCCTCCTAAATCCATTTTCTTGTTTACGACTCATATCCCTGTGTATTTTTAACTTTTCATTCCCTTGTCTTATGGAGGAGGGCAGGCTGTTTGAAGGCTTTTTGTATACCCTTTTTCAGCCTTTGGGTTTGGTTTTTCTATTCACAGCTTCATTGTTTTTCTGTGATGCTGTGCAGGTTTTTGTTTTTCCAGTGGGAATATATGGGGAGGGTGTTGTTGGGGACAGTTCAGATATTTACCGTACAGTCAGGGGAAACCTCCCAAAGCACTGGCCAAAACTGCTTGTGTTGACACCTTATTTTGCCACAGGATGTTTCCATTGTGGTACGTGGCTGTTTTCCTCTCTGCTGTTGTGCTGTTTGTACCACTTTCTCATTAATTTTTAATATGAGTTCTTGCCTCTCCTGGGTTACCAGCATTCCACTTAAAAAACTTCGTCAGTCTGCACTTCTTGGTTGGTCTTCAAGGTTTGGGCTGATCTTCTTCCACCTGTGGCACCCATTCCTCCATTGTTAGTTGTGGGTCTTCAGTAATTTTCATTGCTGCACTCAGTTCTGAATCTGCTGCTCAAAGGATCTACTCTGTACTTCTTAGAGCACAAATTTGATCTTTGTCTATGTCTTGTCAGCATATGTCTTATGAAGAAGGGCGTTGTTGATTTCTTGTTGGCCCTAATGTAGCCCTTGCTGTCTTTTCGCACATGGCTGGCTGGCTCTCCACTCTCATTGGGTGGTATTGTAGCTGTTAATGGGCAGGGCAGCTGAGGCTGGCTAGCTTCTGTTGCGTCGGGCAAGAGTTCACTGATTGATGGTGTTACCACCTCCAGTGCATCGTCTTTGGCACAGGCAGTGTTTGCCACTTTCCATTCTTGTACTCCCCCCTCTACACACACACACACACACACACACACACACACACACACACACACACACAAAACTATTTTAACGGTTGAGGTTTCCCAGGCACTCCAAGGAAATAGAATAGTCCACTGGCTGTCAGCACCTTCTCCTGCATCGATGTCCATTTCTGCTGGAACTGGAGCTGTTTTCTTGTCTGTGGCTCAGCTGCTGCTTGAGGCAGCCTGGCAGTCACACCAGTTGGGAACACGAGGCCCACCACAGCACGCACATCTTGGAGCCTCTTCTTTGCCGATCACAGGTACAGCTGTCGCAGTTGCCTGAGCACTTGATGCACCTCAGAGCTTTGCAGCAGCAGTTTGCCACTTGAACTTTATCCTGGTACATCATGCATTTGACTTTGGGTCCAGGCCTGGAGGGAGCTCTCCCTTTGATGGGGAAGCAACTCACCTAACTTGCTTTCCACATTGTGTAAAACTTATCTCATTGCACTTGATTGCCACCTGGACCACTGGCAAGATCTATTCATCAAAGGTAGAGCCAAACAACTCGCATAAAGCATGCACATGCCCACCGTGGCAATACATAGTGCCCTATGGAGAGCTACATCTGCAATACAATCTTTGTTTTGATCTCAATATGCACTATGTGTATTCTCCCTTCTGGTGCCAGTTTCTTGGAACTTCAGATGGAAATTTGCAACTTTTTTCTTCCAGCCCACCTGACCTCAATTTGCAGCACTTTTCCTGTTCGGCTTTTTTAATTTCTTTCTCCTGACCTTTCCTTTATTTTTCCAGCAGAATTTCTTTTGTACTTATTCCCTTCCATGGGGACTTATTGTAGCATAATTTTATGCTTCTCCTGAGTACCTGCTATCCTTCAAAACTGCTTGTTGTTGTTGTGGTTTTAGTCCAGAGACTGGTTTGATGCAGCTCTCCAAACTACTCTATCCTGTGCAAGCTTCTCATCTCCAAGTAATTGCTGCAACCTACATCCTTCTGAATCTGTTTAGTGTATTCATGCCTCAGTCTCCCTCTACGATTTTTACCCTCTGCACTAGAGATGGGCAAAACTGTTCTTTTCAGAGATTGCATCAGAACTGTTCACTCCCTGAAATGAATTAGCTCTTTTTCATGACTCACCACTCATTTACAATAGAAAATAAATGGAAGGCACATTGCCCTTTAAACTTGGTTTATTCCAGTACTATACCTGTATTTTGATCTTATTTGATCCTGTTTTGAAGTAACACAAATAATGAGTAAGAAATTTGTATTGTTTATTGAAATTTCCACGATATGACAAAGTTTTTGATTATTGATTTATTTTGCACTATCGTGGTTTCTTGGGTGATCGGAAAATGTTGTAACTTGAGATTTACATTAACAATATATTTGGCTATAATTTATTAAAATTTCATTAACCTCATACAAATACATCGCAAGCCATATATTTTTAAAGTGAACGTTTCCTTCCGAAGACGCCTAAAATCGCAAAATCCGTACCAGAATAAGAAAAAAAAAAATTTTTGACTGTAAAACGAAAGTGCTGCATATAGCCTCATGCAGAATAAAACAAGGAAAATATTGGTGTATCACATTTTGCGATACGTTTATCGGTTCGCTCGTAATTAAAGCGTAAATTCGAGTGTCCATAATAAAAATCCTATAGTAAGAGGAGTCATCAGGAACCTAATCTAATCAGTTTAAACAAATAAAAATAAAATAAAAACAATTGATGTATACATAACATAATAATGTAATATACATAGCGGTATTACTACGAAGAACAATATCCAGTAGGGACGAACTCCGATGCAGAGGCGCTGAGTCGAGCAGGTCGAGCCGTGAGCTGTATTACTGCGTGAGCTGAGACCGCAGAGACCAGAGTGACACCTGAGTCGCTTTGCTCAACGCTCTGGCTAGAGTCGAGACGGTGGGGTGAGCATTGAGCGGGCGAGTTCCGAGGGTGGGGTGAGCGGTGCACTCACCCGCTCCGAGACAAATCGTCCGTTCCCTTGCGAGCAGGTTGTTGCAAGTAGTTCCTATGTTATCCGCTAGGTGGCTCTCTGTCCTGTTGCTCGCATCAACTGCCCAGAGGGCAGGATGTGCGACTGAAACGATCGCCGACAGAGTGCGATGCAAAGTTAAGCTGCGCCAAGGCCCTGCACGCGGCAGACGAGCACAGAGACGTCACGGCATATGTGAAACACAAAATCCAATGGGGCACTGCACAATGCAGGCAGCCAAGGTAGAAGCAGGGCAGAGGCCGGCGCTGGCTGTGTTGTGTGGCGTGCACTGTGCTATGACCAGCAGAGGCGCTGCTGATATGTTCCGTCTCTCTCTCTCTCTCTCTCTCTCTCTCTCTCTCTCTGCCGTGGGAAACGTTTGGAGCTACCGTTCTTTTTTTCTGAATCACTGATTGTTCACTCCTTTGAAAGATTCAACTCTATGAATTAGTTCAAGAGCGGATCCCCCATCTCTACTCTGCACTTCCCTCCAATACTAAATTGATGATACCTTGATGCCTCAGAACGTGTTCTACCAATTGATCCCTTCTTCCAGTCAAGTTGCGGCACAAATTCCTCTTCTCCTCAATTCTTTTCGGTGCCTCCTCATTATTTGTGATCTACCCATCTAATCTTCAGCATTCTTCTGTAGCACCACATTTTGCAAGCTTCTACTATCTTTAGTCTAAACTATTTATTGTCCATGTTTCACTTCCATACGTGACTACACTCTGTACAAATACTTTCAGAAAAGGCTTCCTGACACTTAAATCTATACTAAATGTTAACAAATTTCTTTTCTTCAGAAACGCTTTCCTTGCCATTGCCAATCTACATTTTATACCCTCTCTACTTCGAACGTCATCAGTTAATTTGCTCCCCAAATAGCAAAACTCGTATACTACTTCACATGTCTCCTTTCCTAATCTAATTCCCTCAGCATCACCTTATTTAATTCGACTACATTCCATTATCCTTGTTCTGCTTTTGTTCATATTCATCTTGTATTCTCCTTTCAAGACACTGTCCATTCCATTCAACTGCTCTTCCATCTCCTTTGCTGTCTCTGAAAGAATTACAGTGTCATCGGCGAACCTCAAAGTTTTTATTTCTTCTCCATAGATTTTAATTTCTTCTCCAAATTTTTCTTTTGTTTCCTTTACTGCTTGCTCAGTATACAGACTGAATAACTTCGGAGATGGCTACAATCCTGTTTCACTCCCTTCTCAACCACTGCCTCCCTTTTGTGGCCCTCAACTCTTATAATTACAATCTGGTTTCTGTACAAATTGTAAATAGCATTTTGTTCCCTGTATTTGACACCTGTCACCTTCAGAATTTGAAAGAGAGTATTCCAGTCAACATTGTCAAAAGCTTTCCCTAAGTCTAAAAATGCAAGAAATGTAGGTTTGCATTTTCTTAATCTGTCTTCTAAGATAAGTCGTGGGGTCAGTATTGCCTGTTGGTTTCTCACCGTAACCATTTTACAAAGTAACTGGTCACGTGACAGTTGCGCATACTGTCACTTCGCTTCATCTATTATGAGGAACTACTCCTCTGGTGCTATATAAGAGAACAATTTCTTTACCTTATCGTACTCAATCGGTAATGACCATACCTTATACAGTGTATAATGTAACTATCAACTAAAAATACATTTAATACTTACCTCAAGGTGTCGTCTACTAAAAAGATGTCTAAATATATTATTTGCAATAACATATATCCTTGGTCCTTCCAGAGTTCTGCAGGAACTTTTTGTCTTTCAGTTCTCCTGTGATTGGTTCCAAATACTTAACTACCTGCACAAGATTTATCAAAGGTGGTTCTAGGAGACCCTTCTGTGTGTTCACAATTACAGAAATCGGCAAATCATACTCTCACTCCAATTCATTTAACATGGCTGTAAGTTGCACTAACTGTTCCATGATGGTTATCATAATCAAGGCCTCTTGTACCTTCTTGTTGGTGTTGTTCTTGTAGTCTTCTATGTGCGCATTTAGCTTCGTGATTTCGTCTGCAATAATTTAAGCATTTGTAGTTACCGTGTTTAGTGTCTGATTATCCCCTGTCAATGATGACTTGGCTATTGTCTCTTGCTCCTTGGACAGTCGCAACAGCTCTCTCTGTTGCTCCTCTAATACATCTATTTTTGCCTTGAAAAATGCTGCGTCAAATAGTATTTTACTAGTCTCCCCAATAAAGTTTAATTTCCTCTATTTAGTTCTGGGTCTCTCATGCTGGGGTAACTGCCCAGTTAACCACCTTGACATGTGTAATTTTTCCCACATGTTTGCTACTGTCTTTTGAACGTTTTCACACTCCTCAGCCTTCAACTTTACCTGGTGCAACCTGTAGAGACAATGCACTACTGCTCTGGCAGCCAATGCTTGCATCTGCTCGAAGTTTTCGTGTAGTTCCTTTAATTGAAAATAACTCACAATTCTCCAAGTTGTGCTGTACAGGTTAACTATACCGTGGTTGTCGTAATATATCCCTGGTGCTGACTTAAACTGCTGCACTCGTATGTCCATTGGCAGCACTCTTCATTCCATGAGGACGGTCAGCATCATACTCCCCATAATGATTGTCACCCATAGTGCCTGCATCATGTTCATCTGCAAAAGCCCTTATTTCTTTCCCTGACATCAGTTCACTCTGGTATGCACTACCTTAATCATCCCATATTACTCATAAAAGTTCTTTCAACCAATTCGTATGTACTTTTACACATTTATTTACTTTTAATCGAATTATTACACTTGGACCTTTTACAGTGTATGACACTCGCCATTGACTGTCCAGCTTCTAACTGCTTCCTCTTCAGACGCTTTCATCATCCAACATGCGGTCATGCATTCTCAATTCTTTTGGGTTTTGCGTCTGGTCATAATTAATCTTGTTTCTCCCCTTGCTTTCCTGGGTCACCACAGGAGCTTCTTGATGCAGCAGTTGCATGCATTTTCAGACCTCAGTCACGTAATTCATGTAGTTATAAACTACATTTGCAGGTTTTCTATGTAACCACCCAGGTGGGTTACACTTCCTCCCAAAAAACAATTTGAAAGGTGTGTACCCGGTTGTACGGTGTGGAGTCGAGTTGTCCACAAATGTCGTGAAAGAAATCCAGTGGTCCCAATTGCCCTGATCTCGGCTAGTGTAGTGCTGTAACCATTTGTTTGTGGATGGTAAGCTGTCATCTGTATTTTATCTATCCTCAATAGTTTACTTACTCGCTTCATAGTATCATTTGTAAAATTACTCCCCATGTAACTGAGTAAATCTGTTGGGATCCCAAACTTCAGGATTATGTTCTCTACCAATTTATGCGCGACCCTGTCTGTGTCTTAGTGGTCAGTTGGCTCGGCTATAACAAACTTTCTGAGCAAGTCCTGAAACCACAGGATATATCGATTACCGAATTGGGTTAGTGGTAGGGGACCTAAGATGTCAATATCACATCTTTCAAAAATAGACTCTGGGGTCAGTGTTAATTCCATTGGCTGCTTCGTTTTTATCTGTGTTATTTTGTTTTTCTGGCAACTTTCATACTTCTTTATGAAATTCTCTTCTGCCTTCATCTCAGGCCAAGTACAGTATTGATTTACTCACTCATATGTCCTCCCCATCCCCTGATGTCCGCCAATAGTGCATTTGCTTAAGCGCTCCCTGCTTTTCTTTGGTACTCATCACATTCTCCTTGCATGTTTCTGATGCGTCTTCTCCTATGTCACTGGCTTGTTCTTCAGTGGTCAGTGTTGGAGCCATTATTGTTGCTTGCGTCTCCGTGGACGTGGCTGCAGTCGGCTTATTTTACACTTGTCATTGTTCCTGGCTGACTCCTCAGCACTCTCTTTCTGTTTTGCATCCCCATCTAACTTGATGTGGATACGGGAAAGTGCACCAGCTACTCGATTCTGTTTACCTTCTTTGTACAGTATCTGGTAATTATACTCCTTCCTTCTTTGTACAGTATCTGGTAGTCGTACTCCTCTAACTTTAGGCGGAATTTCAACAACTTAAAGTCTCTTCCCATTGGCCCTTGGCTAAGGTAAGTGCTCAAAGAGTGACTGCTCGCATCCATCATGACTAAAAAGTCCATGTCGAAATCCGGGTATTGTGAGATGGAGCACTGAGCATTTCCTCCTTCAACTGCTGGAATGTTTCTTCTTGCACTCCTCCCCATTCATAAGGAACCCCTTTCGTTAGTAGCTCATGCAAAGATTTAGGAATTTTACTAAAACAGCTCATGAAATGCCTGTAATACCCGATCATCTCTAAAAAACTTTCTAATTCAGTCATTGTCTTTGGTTGCAGATATTTTTCTATTGCCTCGACCTTGGTAGGATTAGGTTTTAACCCTTCCTCAATTAGCAATTGTCCTAGGAATGTCACTTCCTTGCGGAGAAACTCACATTTATTTATTTATTTTCACGTCAAGTTCCATAGGACCAAATTGAGGAGCAAATTACAACATCAAAGTAATAACTGATAAAAATAAAATGTTTATGAACCTGAAAAAAGGCAGTCCATATGTTTTTAAATAAATGCAATCAACAATACAACAAGAATCAGCTTAATTTTTCAAGGAACTCCTCGACAGAATAGAAGGAGTGACCCGTGAAGAAACACTTCAGTTTCGAATTGAAAGTGCATGGATTACTGCTAAGAGTTTTGAATTCTTGTGATAGCTTATTGAAAATGGATGCAGCAGTATACTGCACACCTTTGTGCACAAGAGTTAAGGAAGTCCGATCCAAATGCAGGTTTGATTTCTGCTGAGTATTAACTGAGTGACAGTTGCTTATTCTTGCGAATAAGCGGATATTGTTAACAAGAAATGACAGTAAGGAATATATATAATGAGAAGCCAATGTCAAAATACCCAGACTTGTGAACAGGGGTCGACAAGAGTTTTGTGAACTTGCACTACTTATTGCCCAAACCACCCGTTTCTGAACCGAAAATACACTTTTAGAATGGCAATAGTTACCCTAAAGTATAATACCATATGACATAAGCAAATGAAAATAAGCAAAGCAGACTAATTTTCATGTCAAACGATCACTTACTTCAGATACCGTTCGAATAGTAAAAATGGCAGCAGTAAGTCTTTGAACAAGACACCCATGTGTAGAAGTTTGAACTCTTCAGTTTCACTAATCATATGCCCATTCTGTGAAATTAAAAGGTCAGGTTTTGTTGAATTGTGTGTTAGAAACTGTAAAAACTGAGTCTTACTGTGATTTAGTGTTTATTTTCTACGAGCCATGAGCTTAGATCATGAACTGCACTATTTGAAACTGAGCCAATGTTCCTTTGCTACCATCATCATCAAACATCATCAGCAAAGAGAAGTATTTTAGAGTTACCCTTAATACTAGAGAGCATATCATTTATATAAATCAGGAACAGGAGTGGCTGTAATACTGATCCTTGGGGCACCCCCCATTTGACCGTACACCACTTGGGCCCCACATCACAGCCATTCTCAACACTGTGAATAATGACCTTTTGCTGTCTGTTGCTAAAGTAAGAGATGAACCAATTGTGAGCTACTCTCCATACCCCGTAATGGTCCAACTTCTGGAGGAGTATTTTGTGATCAACACAATCAAACGCTTCAGTTAAATCAAAAAATATGCCTAGTGTTCGAAACCTTTTGTTTTACCCATTCAGTACCTCACAGAGAATAGAGAATATAGCATTTTCAGTTGTTAAATGACTTCTAAAGCTGAACTGTACATTTGATAGCAAATCGTGTGATGTAAAATGATCAATTACCCTTACATACACAGCCTTTTCAATAACTTTAACAAACACTGATTGCATAGAAATAGGTCTAAAATTGTGTATGTTATCCCTTTCTCCCTTTTTATAAAGTGGCTTTACTACTGAGTAATTTAATCGTTTAGGAAACTGACCATTCATAAAGGAAAAATTGCGAATGTGGCTAGATACAGGGCTAACATGTGCAGCACAGTAATTTAATATTCCGCTAGGCAGCCCATCATATCCATTGAGAGTCCTTAGTCTTCAGTGATTTAATTATTGACTCAATCTCTCCCTTGTCTGTATTTCAGACGTCAATCTCGGAAAGGCATTTGCCAAGAGAGTTATATTATTCCCTGTAGAAACTAAATTTTTATTTAATTCACCAGCAATGCTCATCAAATGATGGTTATGTACTGTACATGTATCTGACTTACATCGTCGACCTTGTGCTGCTGACCACGCATTTCCTTCACAACTGACCAAATGGTTTTAATTTTACCCCGTGAGTTAGCTATTGTATTTGCTTACAACATACTCTTTGGCTTCCTAATAAAATTTTTAGCACCTTAGAGTGCTGTTTGTAATAGGTTACTGTTGTTTGATTGTGACTGCTTCTAACATTTTGCTATAATTCCCACTTCGTTCTACATGATATCCTTATCCCACTAATCAGCTACCCAAGATGCTTTTTACTGCCACTACACCGTTTAGAACGGTCTAATGGAAAGCATCTCTCAAAGAGCATGACAAATGTGTTAAGGGAAGAATTATATTTGTCATTTTTGCTATCAGAACTATAAACATCCTGCCACTCTTGTACCTTGACGAGGTTTAAAAAACTTTGACTGCTCGGAGATGTAACTTCCTCCACAAACACTTCAAGTGTGGGAAACTGTACATTGTGTATACGACCCGGGACAACCGGGAGATCCGGGAAAAACCCGGGATATTTTTAGCATTCTGGGAATTTTTCATTGTTAGAGTTTTAAGTTAAATTTTTGTATTTTTGACTGGTAAGAACCGAAACTCTTAACAAAGGATATTACTGTATCCCACTACTGGAGAATAATGCTTCAACAATAAAACATAAACAAGAGAAAAAAACGAAAATAACTTAAATTGCAAAGGAAATGTGCCATATACAACAACGACACACAGTGCTCATGCAAGCGTCTGCCAATTGAAAACGTGTCAAAGGTTTTAGGAAGACTATGCAGTGCTTCATAACAACAAATTGCCTCCAATGAGCATGAAGTCGCAATGGTTTACATTTGATTTGTTTTAGCAGTTACGCGCGGGCTCGTGCGCATGCGCAGTTGAGTCACTTTTGAGTAGTAGATTCTCCCACTTCTGGCTACAACAGCAACAAGCAGTTGCAGGAAGCAACTAGATGCTACCAGGAAAAGGGGGCACCAAATTCATATTCTTCAGGAAAAAAACTTGTTTCACAAAGCGCCTAGCATCCAGCGCACGTTTGTCTATCGATTATTCATATGATTTTGAAACGCTTCCCTGTTGGTTTTTGAACATTTTTGAACTCATTTTAAGTGGATTTCTGAATGAATCCTAAGTTGGCTTTTGAATGCATGCGTAGTGTATGTGATGTCTCTGTCAGGAGAATCCTCGTCGCATCTAGAAAAAAACTTTCCGCAGACAAAAGGGGGCGGGGCAATACGAGCTGAGGGAGTAAAGCCGAACAGATGAATGCCAATCGCTGTCTGATTATGTGGTTGATTGGATTTGCGAATGATCAGCATTGTTATAATTACTAGCGAAATCCATAGATTCAGACTACCAGAATGGAAATAAACGATTAACAGGAATAACAGGTGAGAAATATTACGTATTATCTTCTCGGTGTATCCAAGAAAATGAAATTTTGACAGAAAATTTTGGCCAGATCACTACACTAGTAAGGACCAGTTGTACAGTCCCCGGCTAGCAGTCGCGTAAGTTCTATTCTGGAAGCAACGCGGAAAATGTGTTGTTCGAACACATAGTAATGTCTAACTGGAAAATAATCGCGGCATAACTAAACCTGTGATTATGACAGGGTTAGCGAAGTTAATTGGCGAACAATTTTGACAATGGCAGCAATAGCTACATAATTGGTGATGACAAGATTGTTAGAACGAGGAAGGAGAAGAAACGGGGACATCACACACATTATGGAAGAATAAGACAATTCCAAATTTATATAAAAATTTCGTAATACTACTTTTCGATCTCATGCTTGAGAAGCTGATGCATTTGAATGAAATGTGAAACTATTTCCTAACATAAAGGTTTTTGCTTGTAGTAGGCCTAATAGACATTTGATATTAGTACTTCGTGAATTATATTCTGTCGTGTTATAACCAAGATGTTGTGCCAAAACAGTCTCGTTTATTTGGTGTGTTACAAAATTGCTGCCGTATTAGAAAGGCCTATTTTGTTTTATCTAGCAGACAGTGACTTAATCAGATCGAGAAACCACACCAGTCTTGGGTATTATTTGTATTAACAGCTTCTTCAGTATCAGATAACGACATTTCAATTCTTCATGTAGCAAAACGTATGACGAACTTTGATGAGGTAATAGATTCTTTCACAAAAAGGAAAGCACGCCATGTAAAGCTGTAGAAAGATTAAAGAGAGAAAAATGCTAGGAGCTAAGGTTTGAAGAAATGTGTATTTTCTTGCGTATCTCTTGTCAGCATTGGTTTTATATATCGTATATTTAATTTTATGTCACACAAAACAGCAAGTTATTAACTAATAGGCAATAAAGAGTTCAGATTTTCTGAAGAGTTCTTGTTCTCTTGATTACAAATAATCCCATCCACTATTAATTGTGAGATTTTTTTAAAGAGGGGCAGGCTGTCAAACTGGCCGACTGGGAGCAGGAGAAGCACCACAGGACGTTTCAGTTTCCACTCGCCTGAATATAGTTTGGACGTGCGGTAGAAAAATGCTTTATGAACAAGCGTGGCACTGCACTTTGGCATACTCAAGACCAAATAATATGTCTTACATTTTCTCGAATACATATGTTTTATGTTTCAGATTTTTCAGAAAGATGTGCACTACAAGATGATCATATTTTAAAAATTTGATTTTTTTTTAGTATTGACTCGGTTCTCAAATGTCATAGATCCGGGGCTGATGTGCAGAGCAGTCTGAGTTGTAGTGGGTAGTCTCCACATGACCCGTGTTTACAATTAGTGATTTTGCTGTTTCCCCTTCGTTTACTGCCGCGTCAAATGAAAACAAAACGGATATCTGTGGCTGGGAGCTATCAAGTGGAATTAAAACACGTTCACATAATTACGGCAGGCTAAAATATGACATTAGTTTCAGATTTTATTTTATTTCCACCTTTCTGACAGTCAAGCATTAATCGCCTTGCGGAACAATGAAGTTATTTTTGTCTGTTTGCTAAAGAAATTTTACTTTTGTTAACCTTTTCCGAAGGGTCAGTCAAGGTATTTGAAACAAATTGTTTAATTACACAGTACAGGCTAGTTTGAACTGTTCGCTGCATTTCAAGTGCACATTTTCATTTTCTAGCACATATGGCATTGTTGTTGTTGTTGTTGTTGTTGTTGTAATTGTTCTTGTTGTGGTCTTCGGTTCTGAGACTGGTGTGATGCAGCTCTCCATAGTACCCTACCCTGTGCAAGCTTCTTCATCTCCCAGTACTTACTGCAACCTACATCCTTCTGAATCTGCTTAGTGTATTCATCTCTTGGTCTCCCTCTAAGATTTTTACCCTCCACGCTGCCCTCCAATGCTAAATTTGTGATCCCTTGATGCCTCAGAACATGTCCTACTAACCGGTCCCTTCTTCTGGTCAAGTTGTGCCACAAACTCCTCTTCTCCCCAATTCTATTCAATACTTCATCATTAGTTATGTGATCTGGGTAGATTTCAAAAGCTTCTATTCCCTTCTTGTCCAAACTATTTATTGTCCATGTTTCAATTACGAGGGCAGTTCAATAAATAATGCAACACATTTTTTTTCTCGGCCAATTTTGGTTGAAAAAACCGGAAATTTCTTGTGGAATATTTTCAGACATTCCCGCTTCGTCTCGTATAGTTTCATTGACTTCCGACAGGTGGCAGCGCTGTACGGAGCTGTTAAAATGGCGTCTGTAACGGATGTGCGTTGCAAACAACGGGCAGTGATCGAATTTCTTTTGGCGGAAAACCAGGGCATCTCAGATATTCATAGGCGCTTGCAGAATGTCTGAAGGGATTATTCTGTTCGATGTCCTTCCCCATGGTCAAACGATCAACTCTGAAGTGTATTGTGCTACTCTTCAGAAATTGAAGAAACGACTTCAGCGTGTTCGTAGGCACAAAAATCTGGCAGTGGACAAAAGCACGGTGAGTCATTGGGCAAAGCGTGTGTCATCATCGCCGCAAGGTCAAGCAAGACTGTCTGATCTCCCGCGTGCGGGCCGGCCGTGCACAGCTGTGACTCCTGCAATTGCGGAGCGTGCGAACACACTCGTTCGAGATGATCGACGGATCACCATCAAACAACTCGGTGCTCAACTTGACATCTCTGTTGGTAGTGCTGTCACAATTGTTCACCATTTGGGATATTCAAAGGTTTGTTCCCGCTGGGTCCCTTGTTGTCTAACCGAACACCATAAAGAGCAAAGGAGAACCATCTGTGCGGAATTGCTTGCTCGTCATGTGGCTGAGGGCGACAATTTCTTGTCAAAGATTTTTACAGGCGATGAAACATGGGTTCATCACTTCGAACCTGAAACAAAACGGCAATCAATGGAGTGGCGCCACACCCACTCCCCTACCAAGAAAAAGTTTAAAGCCATACCCTCAGCCGGTAAAGTCATGGTTACAGTCTTCCTGGGACGCTGAAGGGATTATTCTGTTCGATGTCCTTCCCCATGGTCAAACGATCAACTCTGAAGTGTATTGTGCTACTCTTCAGAAATTGAAGAAACGACTTCAGCGTGTTCGTAGGCACAAAAATCTGAACGAACTTCTCCTTCTTCATGACAACGCAAGACCTCACACAAGTCTTTGCACCCGAGAGGAGCTCACAAAACTTCAGTGGACTGTTGTTCCTCATGCACCCTACAGCCCTGATCTCGCACCGTCGGATTTCCATATGTTTGGCCCAATGAAGGACGCAGTCCATGGGAGGCACTACGTGGATGATGAAGTAGTTATTGATGAATTTCGACGTTGGCTCTGACATCGACTAGTGGAATGGTACCGTGCAGGCATACAGGCCCTCATTTCAAGGTGGCGTAAGGCCGTAGCATTGAATGGAGATTACGTTGAAAAATAGTGTTGTGTAGCTAAAAGATTGGGGAATAACCTGGTGTATTTCAATGCTGAATAAAACAACCCCTGTTTCAGAAAAAAAATGTGTTGCATTACTTATTGAACTGCCCTCGTACATACATGGCTACACTCCATACAAATACGTTCAGAAACGACTTCCTGACATTTAAATCTGTACTCGATGTTAACCAATTTCTCTTCTTCAGAAACGCTTTCCTTGCCATTGCCAGCCTACATTTATTTCTTCTCTACTTCGACCATCATTAGTTATTTTGCTCCCCAAATAGCAAAACTCCTTTACTACTTTAAGTGTCTCATTTCCTAATCTAATTCCCTCAGCATCACCCGACTTAATTCGACTACATTCCATTATCCTCATTTTGCTTTTGTTGATGTTCATCTTATATCCTCCTTTCAAGACATTGTTCATTCCGTTCAACTGCTCTTCCAAGTCCTTTGCTGTCTCTGATAGAATTAAAATGTCTTCGGCGAACCTCAAAGTTTTTATTTCTTCTCCATGGATTTTAATACCTACTCCGAATTCTTCTTTTGTTTCCTTTACTGCTTGCTCAATATACAGATTGAATAGCATTGGGGATAGGCTACAACCCTGTCTCACTCCCTTCTCAACCACTTCTTCCCTTTCATACCCCTTGACTCTTATAACTGCCATCTGCTTTCTGTACAAATTGTAAATAGCCTTTCGCTCCCTGTATTTTACCCCTGCCACCTTTAGAATTTGAAAGCGAGTATTCCAGCCAACATTGTCAAAAGCTTTCTCTAAGCCTACAAATGCTAGAAACGTAGGTTTGCCTTTCCTTAATCTTTCTTCTAAGATAAGTCGTAAGGTCAGTATTGCCTCACGTGTTCCAATATTTCTACGGAATCCAAACTGATCTTCCCCGAGGTCGGCTTCTATCAGTTTTTCCATTCGTCTGTAAAGAATTTGCATTAGTATTTTGCAGCTGTGAGTTATTACACTGATAGTTCCGTAATTTTCACATCTGTCAACACCTGTTTTCTTTGGGATTGGAATTATTATATTCTTCTCATACATCTTGCTCACCAGATGGTAGAGTTTTGTCAGGACTGGCTCTCCCAAGGCCGTCATTAGTTCTAATGGAATGTTGTCTACTCCCGGGGCCTTGTTTCGACTGAGGTCTTTCAGTGCTCTGTCAAACTCTTCACGAAGTATCGTATCTCCCATTTCATCTTCATCTACATCCTCTTCCATTTCCATAATATTGTCCTCAAGTACATTGCCCTTGTATAGACCCTCTATATAGTCCTTCCACCTTTCTGCTTTCCCTTTTTTGCTTAGAACTGGGTTTCCATCTGAGCTCTTGATATTCATACAAGTGGTTCTCTTTTCTCCAAAGGTCTCTTTAATTTTCCTGTAGGTGGTATCTATCTTACCCCTAGTGAGATAACCCTCTACATCTTTACATTTGTCCTCTAGCCATCCCTGCTTAGCCATTTTTCATTTCCTGTTGATCTCATTTTTGAGACGTTTGTATTCCTTTTTGCCTGCTTCATTTACTGCATTTTTGTATTTTCTCCTTTCATCAATTAAATTCAATATTTCTTCTGTCACCCAAGGATTTCAACTAGCTCTCGTCTTTTTACCTACTTGATCCTCTGCTGCCTTCATCAAACCTGATATAATACAGTACTGGTGCTCCAAGGAAATTTACATCCCGAAAACCACACTGAAAAGCTTAATATCAGGTCGAGGTCTACTTCATTGGGAATTCGGACATACGAATGTGCACTTTAAGTATGCACTTTAAATATGCACATTCTAATGTTGTTCACGAAATTCCAGTGCTCTTGCAGTATCCTCTGATGTCTTGTTTCTTTTATGACATAATGTACGATCTTTCAATGTTTTACATGTACATACGTACGGGCTTCCTACGTCATGATAGCTACCCAAGCGTGGTGTTCAAAAACCAACAGGGAAGCGTTTCAAAATCATATGAATAATCGATAGACAAACGTGCGCTGGATGCTAGGCGCTTTGTGAAACAAGTTTTTTTTTCCTGAAGAATATGAATTTGGTGCCCCATTTTCCCGGTAGCATCTAGTTGCTTGCTGCAACTGCTTGCACAGCCAACAGCCACATTCCTGTAGCCAGAAGTGGGAGAATCTACTACTCAAAAGTGACTCAACTGCGCATGCGCACGAGCCCGCGCGTAACTGCTAAAACAAATCAAATGTAAACCGTTGCGACTTCATGCTCATTGGAGGCAATTTGTTCTTATGAAGCACTGCATAGTCTTCCTAAAACCTTTGACACATTTTCAATTAGCAGACGCTTGCATGAGCACTGTGTGTCGTTGCTGTATATGGCACATTTCCTTTGCAATTTAAGTTATTTTCGTTTTTTTCTCTTGTTTATGTTTTATTGTTGAAGCATTATTCTCCAGTAGTGGGATACAGTAATATCCTTTGTTAAGAGTTTCGGTTCTTACCAGTCAAAATTACAAAATTTTCCCGCGCGCTGTTCGGGAGTGGAATGGTAGAGAGATAGTATGATTGTGGTTCGATGAACCCTCTGCCAAGCACTTAAATGTGAATTGCAGAGTAGTCATGTAGATGTAGATGTAGTTGATTTTTAAATGAGAGTCAAAGTAAATATCCTTTTATGTAAGTTGAACTATGTGCAAGAATGTACCATGAATTTATTAAATCACAGAGCATTTAACAGTGATGTTTCTGTTGGCTGACTACATCACATGTCCTACGCTCTGAATACCCGCTGTCATTGGCTGGCGAGATCACGTGACATGAGCTACGAACGGCCTACAAAAAAAGTGCGGTGAAATCTCGATTTCAAATATCCCGAAAGTAACATGCGGTGTTTGGTGGGATTCCAATGTATACTTCTGTAATACGAAAAAACGCATCGTACATGTTGCTGCACATCGAAGATGTTTCCAAAACATGTCTTTTTCCCTGAGTTTCGATTTCTAAAGTGCCAGGAAATTGTACGCCCGTGGGGGGTGCGGCCTGGTGTCAATACCAGGTGGCTATCCAATCTGTCTGCAGATGCCACTGCCTTCAGATCGGAGTGTTCCTGCCGCCAAGATAACCACCGGGTCTCGACACAGGGCAGCGCCGCCGCTGCCCCACTACCACTACCACTACCACTACCACTACCACCACCACCGACGCGGTACCCCCTTCCGGAAGAACGTGATTGGGCAGCCTACAGTAGGGGACGACAGCCAAGCAGCTACATAGATATGCAAAACACAGCATCCCGACACTTCGCCAGAAGATGATAGGTACAAAACTCATTGAAACGTTGGGACAAGATGACGCAACCACTCGGATGATAACCCAAGAAGAATTCTTCAGTGGAATACACCGAGAAAGACTGCAATTGCATATAGCTGCCATACATTTATTACAGCTCATTTTCATTACAACTGAAGACTTTGGTTGTTTGCCCCCCCCCCCCCCCCCCCCCCTCTCAGCAGATCCCAGACTGAGATTCATTGGAAGAATCCTAAGGAAATGCAATCCGAAAACAAAGGAAGTAGGTTACAGTATACTTGTTCGCCCACTGCATGAATACTGCTCAGCGGTGTGGGATCTGTATCAGATAGGTTGATAGAAGAGATAGAGAAGATCCAACGGAGAGCAGTGCGCTTCATTACAGGATCATTTAGTAATCGCAAAAGCGTTACGGAGATGATAGATAAACTTCAGTGGAAGACTCTGCAGGAGAGACGCTCAGTAGCTCGGTACGGGCTTTTGTTAAAGTTTGGAGAACATACCTTCACCGAAGAGTCAAGCAGTATATTGCTCCCTCCTACGTATATCTCGCGAAGAGACCATGAGGATAAAATCAGAGAGATTAGAGCCCACACAGAAGCATACCGACAATCCTTCTTTCCACGAACAATATGAGACTGGAATAGAAGGGTGAACCGATAGAGGTACTCAAGTTACCCTCCGCCACACACTGTCAGGTGACTTGCGGAGTATGGATGTAGATGTAGATATAGTACTTGAGAGTTTGTGAAAGGAACATGAAACTACAATTTGAAAGATTGCATTCAGTCCACCACAAGGGAGCAAAGTATAATGAACAACAAAAAGTATGCAACAACAGAGACAGCTCACACACAGAGTTTGTGGAAGATGAGTTGTATCTATTGTTTTCAGAGTTGCGAAAACGCACTTGACCTCTTAGCCACAAACAATCCAGAGCTAATAGAGAGCATCATGACTGATACAGGGGTTAGTGATCACATGGTCGTTGTAGCTAGGCTCAATACCATTTCATCCAAATCCACCAGAAACAAGCGCAAAATAATTTTACTTAAAAAAGCAGATAAAGTGTCACTAGAAGCCTTCCTAAGAGACAATCTCCATTCCTTCTGAACTGACTATGCAAATGTAGACGAGATGTGGCTCAAATTCAAACATATAGTAGCAACAGCAATTGAGAGATTCATACCGCATAAATTGGTAAGAGATGGAACTGATCCCCCATGGTACACAAAACAAGTCCGAACGCTGTTGCAGAGGCAACGGAAAAAGCATGCGAAGTTCAGAAGAACGCAAAATCCCGTAGATTGGCTAAAATTTACAGACACGCGAAATTTGGCACGGACTTCAATGCGAGATGCCTTTAATAGGTTCCACAACGAAACATTGTCTCGAAATTTGGTAGAAAATAGGAAGAAATTCTGGTCGTATGTAAAGTACACAAGCGGCAAGACGCAGTCAATACCTTCGCTACGCAGTGCCGATGGTACTGTTATCGACGACTGTGCCGCTAAAGCGGAGTTATTGAACGCAGTTTTCCGAAATTCCTTCACCAGGGAAGACGAATGGAATATTCCAGAATTTGAAACATGAACAGCTGCTAGCATGAGTTTCTTAGAAGTAGATACCTTAGGGGTTGCGAAGCAACTCAAATCACTTGATACAGGCAAGTCTTCAGGCCCAGATTGTATACCGATTAGGTTCCTTTCAGATTATGCTGATACAATATCTCCCTACTTAGCAATCATATACAACCGCTCTCTCACCCATAGATCTGTACCTACAGATTGGAAAATTGCACAGGTCACACCAGTGTTTAAGAAGGGTA
The DNA here is from genome assembly GCF_023864275.1 of Schistocerca cancellata. NCBI lineage: Eukaryota > Metazoa > Arthropoda > Insecta > Orthoptera > Acrididae > Schistocerca > Schistocerca cancellata. Next base: position 319,719,049 of record NC_064628.1, on the reverse strand, counting down.
GTAGGAGTAATCCATCGAACTACAGACCTATATCATTGTCGTCGGTTTGCAGTAGGGTTTTGGAGCATATACTGTATTCAAACATTATGAATCACCTCGAAGGGAACGATCTATTGATACGTAATCAGCATGGTTTCAGAAAACATCGTTCTTGTGCAACGCAGCTAGCTCTTTATTCACTTGAAGTAATGGCTGCTATCGACAGGGTATCTCAAGTTGATTCCGTATTTCTAGATTTCCGGAAAGCTTTTGACATAGTTCCTCACAAGCGACTTGTAATCAAGCTGCGGGCCTATGGGGTATCGTTTCAGTTGTGCGACTGGATTCGTGATTTCCTGTCAGGAAGGTCGCAGTTCGTAGTAATAGACAGCAAATCATCGAGTAAAACTGAAGTGATATCAGGTTTTCCCCTGGGACCTCTGCTGTTCCTGATCTATATAAATGACCTGGGTGACAATCTGAGCAGTTCTCTTAGGTTGTTCGCAGATGATGCTGTAATTTACCGTCTAGTAAGGTCATCCGAAGACCAGTATCAGTTGCAAAGCGATTTAGAAAAGATTGCTGTATGAGGTGGCAGTTGACACTAAATAACGAAAGGAAATCTGTTGGAATTCAATTACTCGATAAATAGTACTATTCTCAAGGCTGTCAATTCAACTAAGTACCTGGGTGTTAAAATTACGAACAACTTCAGTTGGAAAGACCACATAGATAGTATTGTGGGGAAGGCAAGCCAAACGTTGCATTTCATTGGCAGGACACTTAGAAGATGCAACAAGTCCACTAAAGAGACAGCTTACACTACACTCGTTCGTCCTCTGTTAGAATATTGCTGCGCGGTGTGGGATCCTTACCAGGTGGGATTAATGGAGGACATCGAAAGGGTGCAAAAAAGGGTAGCTCGTTTTGTATTATCACGTAATAGGGGAGAGAGTGTGGCAGATATACGCGAGTTGGGATGGAAGTCATTAAAGCAAAGACGTCTTTCGTCGCGGCGAGATCTATTTACGAAATTTCAGTCACCAACTTTCTCTTGCGAATGCGAAAATAGTTTGTTGAGCCCAACCTACATAGGTAAGAATGATCATCAAAATGAAATAAGAGAAATCAGAGCTCGAACAGAAAGGTTTAGGTGTTGGTTTTTCCCGCGCGCTGTTCGGGAGTGGAATGGTAGATAGATAGTATGATTGTGGTTCGATGAACCCTCTGCCAAGCACTTAAATGTGAATTGCAGAGTAGTCATGTAGATGTAGATGTAGATGTAGATGTAGTTGTCATGGGATGTTAGGGTGGGGAGTGTGAAAGGGTCAGTTTGTGTGAAGCACTTGGAAGTAAGATAAGAACAAACATCCTCTTATATTAGGAGGTGCCTTGTTATACATTAACTTAGTTAAGAAGTTTGGTTTGTTTCTCAATGTTCACTTTGTTGATTCGTTTCTTGTACTTGCAAATATTTGTTTTTATCTTTTTGAATCCTTTAAGGTAACTTGCCAGTGAACAGCTGGAAAAACAGTAAGAATTTTCATAAAGTTTATGAGGGTCTAACTACATAATGTGAGCTCTGAATACAAAGAAATTTTAGGACAATGAAAGTGTTTTAAGGATGAAGATTTTGGTATAAGAATAATTAGAATAGCTTTGATATAAACTTTATTGTATAAACATTTATGTCAGTCAGTAATTTAAAATTTTTCCTGCCAGTCTTTGTTTGAAGTGTATAGACTTATTAACTCCTTTTCTTAGATGCTTAAAACTTTGTACACACATTTATGACATTGTTATCTAAAAAGTAGATACAATCAACTGATTTCAATCAATAGTTTTTATACTATAAATACATAAATTAGACAGTCAATAGTAAGGTAATTTTTTTTATAATTAATAAGGGTATATTTTTCCTCCGGGTGATACTAAGCTGGTGTCTGTAGTCTACTTTTCTCCAAATGGTGGCCTGAAATATCACAAAAAATTTCAGACCTCTAGCTCAAATAGTTTTTTTTTTTTTTTCCATAAAATAAACATGTCAGAAAATTTGATTCCTTGGAAACTCAGTTTAAAGGTACACTTCATCTGTTACTCACCTCTGTTGTTCTTAAAACCCTCCAGTTGCATAATATCCTTGGTTTGTATGTTCCTCATCTTCTCTCTTCCTTTTCTTGCTCCTCTGCTATTCTGGCCTCTTTAGTTATCTCAAGAACCTAGTTTTCACCTTTGGCCAGGAATCAGTTGCCATCAGTGCTTGTCTCATATTGAAACCAGGAGTTAATCCCAACAACTCTAAAACATGAATCACATCTGCTAACTGCCCCATCATTAAAGCAAATAACTGCATCTATTACACCTAATCTCATGGTATTGAAACGAACAAACACAGTTTTAGGCAGGTGTTCCCAAATTACAAAGTTGAAACTTTCATTAACGTTTTGTGTCTTTCCACGTAAGCACCATGACAATAGTTTAGTGTCACTTACGTCCCTGTATATGGGCTTAATTGCTTCCAATACCTCATATGGCAGGCAGTGATTGCTTTTTTGTATCCACACCATGTCGCAGAGAGCATGCTGTGGATGGTCATCCATAGAAGCTTCATGGAAAAAGGTAGCCCATACTGCTTTTTTCATGGCCTCAATATTGTCTCTATTCCTTCTTATGGCTAAACCATAATAGAGCTGCAGTTTGTCCACCTCTTCCTTAGTAAGACAACCCGACCACCAATTGGTTTGCCATCACTGAGCCTTTTCCCCTTCATATCTTTTGTTAACTTATGTAAACGTGTGCCCATCTCCAAGTTACTTCACATACCGTACACCATAATTCTCTTCTGACCTTTGAAATATTCTGAGAACTCCCTCCGATTCCATTCCACCACTGTACCCAGAAAAATTCTGAACACAAACATGATTCTGGTTATTTCCTTTGCAACCGTGGCAGTACTTTCATACATTATATGTCAAATCACCTTTCCATTTTCTAGGGATGTTGCAGTGACAACACAATTCAATGATAGGTGACCACACTTCTGCCATGTCCCATGAAAGGCTGCAGCTATATTCTACTGCTTTCTTCACTGACACAACACTCACTTGACCAAGACTTACAAGAAATAACTGTGTGTACTTCCCAAATCTTGTAGGTGGGAGCAAATTCATGATAGCACGAAATGTTTGATCTTCCTTTCTACCCTTCCCAATACACCTCATTCCATATGCAAGTCTGATATTTGTGTTATAAACTCTTCCTTTGCACAATCCAGAAGAATACCCAGTTTTAGTTACCCCACAGAAATCACAAAACACTTGTAACTTACTAACCACACCTTTCCTGCCTTCAAAATCTTCGACGATTTTAATACCACCTTTTCCACAAAGCATACACACAGCAGCATTCTTTAGAAGCAAACATAAAGCGCTCAATTCAGCAATTATGTAAACACTTTCAGTTACAGTGTTTTGATCATATTTTATAGAAATGTCACTCTGGGTACTCAAATATTGTAGCTTCTGTCTTGAGACACTTGGTGGAGTTGACATAACATCCAGTTGGTTTGTGGCTGTAATTACAATCTCTACTTTCCCACGAAGTAAACCGATTACCATAAAACTTACGTTTTCCCATTTCAAAACACTTTTTTGGAGGCATAACTACTTCGGAGAATGACACATCACCAACAACTCAACAACGTACAGAAGTTTGAACACAAACAACTCTTGAAAACCATAGGTATACAAAGGAAAACAAAGGAGCATTGGAAAACATGTGTGCTAACAGGGGTGCTAACTCAAAACGATTACGCAGTGTATCTTTTCGAAGTGGCAAAATAATAATGATGCCATTTGACATCCGACCACAGCGGCAACATGGTCATTGCCGCATACCAACATATATTTAAATTTGTTTATAAAGATGTTCCCGATGTCCAAATCGATTTATTTAATTACCAGTTTGTTCACAAAACTCTAAATATTGATTTAAGATGGAAAAAATTCGAATTTTTGAAGCAGATTCACTAGCAAGTGACCTTACTTCCATTAATGTTCCAGGCAAGAAAGAAGGCTATCAAGGAACAACAGGCTGAAAAGAGGAAAACAAAGATGAAGAAACATGTCAAAAAAAGACTACTGAAGAAGAAGTGAATTTTTCTTTTCAAATGCTCAGCTTAATTGTATTGTACAAATTATTGTATCTATATTTTTGTGAATATGTTTTCATTCATAATGGTTTCCAAGTACATAAAATTCTCTCTTCTGCAAAGGAAAATTGCTGCCAGGTAATGTGGCAGCCTTACTTCGTATGATCCCTTAGTCACTATCATTATAGAATATATGATCAGTATATCATTCAGTATGCTTAATTTCATATATGGGACATGTAATAAGGATATAAAGTCCAGCTCCTCACTTGTTGGGTAGTAGTTGATACGTTCTCCTCCCATGATACTTTCATTGTGTCAATAATGGAGAGAAATGTGTGTAACGTTTTTAGTCTCATAGCTTAATGAAACTTTTTAAAAGCAGAATAGATCTCTCTGTACACTTGTCTGTTACTCAAATAATCACCTGATGTAGAGGTAAGCAGATACAATTTTTCATTGTTGACAGATTGAAATAAGGCAGCTAAAGAAAATAGATCGTGGTTAGTAATTTCTTTCAGAAATTATGTGAATATTGCATGCCAAGATTTTCAGAATGTGTGATGAATACTGATCGTACAATATGATTTGTAAAATATATATTTATAAAATAAATAAACTGCCATAAATAAAAAATTGAGAATATTTTATAACAACTGTGCCTAAGTATGTAGCTCCTTCCCTCTCCCCATTTTTCTCACTCCCACAGTTCTACTTCTCCTAGAGGGCATCTGTTGCTACATTGCACTGCAATGGTCAGTACTGATGGTGACTCAGTGTAATTTTTACTAAAATTTGAGGTAATTTAAATATCCAGAGCAAGTTTCCTTACTATGGTAGTGTATATTACTAAAGCAGTCTCAGGCATGTTCTATTGATGAGAATTACTTAAGGCTCTCATTATTAAAGACAACATGTATGCAGTTTGTGTAATGTTCCTTGATGGTGTCTTGACATTTCCCAGAGTGGGCCGATGTTTAATTGGGTGAAAGATGTTTCAGAGTGGTAACTTCGTTCTCAGATGCTACAAGCCAGGGTTTAAAGTTTCATTTGTATCTCTCTCTCTCTCTCTCTCTCTCTCTCTCTCTCTCTCTCTCTCTGTGTGTGTGTGTGTGTGTGTGTGTGTGTGTGTGTGTGTGTGTGTGTGTGTGTGTGTGTGTGTTGGGGGGGGGGACCAGAACAGAAGCAACAGTATCCTCAAAAAATCAGTCTGAGGGCTTCAGGAAAGCTATAAGTAGGTCACCTATGCAAAGGCTGGCATAAAAGGTCCTTAGTAGTCTACCACATAATGTGTTTTCATGTTATATTACTGCATGTAAAAACTGTATAAGTGAGAATAATTATTTTTGTATCTTGAATTCAGGTGATTGTTGAGGAACTGACAAAGAAAAGGCTGACCATTTAAGTTCAGAATAAATCTTGCATCCTGGAGAGTGAGTTAAGGATGACAATTTTTGATTGACAGCAAACCTAAATGAGCAAGGGATCAGGGAGTCTGTTCAATGTCGCTTGAAGTTCTCTGAGGAATCTTGGAGCTGAAAGGTTTTGCAGGCTAGGAAACGTGATGAGAAGACATAAATGTAGGAAAATTAATTAAAGACTAAGATGCCTGAATATATTGAGATACAGTGAAAGCTGTACTGAGGCATGTCTGAGAGGAGCGTAACCTTCCACAACTATTCTAATCAAGCAAGACCTAGTCCAAATTCTAAGTCATGACCCTGCAGCTGAGTGTCACAGAGACTGTCAGAAGCTGGTCACTCAGGAAGATCCTTCGGAGCTCTCCGTTCCTTGTATTTTATAGCCTTTGATTGTGTAATAGTTGCTGCTCTTATTTCCCCTCATGTACGGCTGTTTATCATCAACTATGCAACTGGGTGCCTTGGTGCCCACACCCATCATCAGTTAATGTGGTACAGCTTTGTAGCAACGGTAAGACTCACATGGTTATGGCTATTCTTAATCAATATGATGCAGCTTTGTAGCAACAGTGCTACACTCCTGTCTACGACTTTTGCAACATAATGATACTTAAATCTACAACTATACTCTGAAAATCATCATTTTGTGAGATGTATGTAGGAGGGGAAGTGTGTTTCATTACACTTCCTGGTATGTAAACTTGGTATTTTAATAATATACCTCATCATGATGCCCTATGCCTCTCTGGTAATGTCTGCCTCTGAAATTTGATGAGTACTTCCACACTGTGCCACTCTTTCCCACTCCCTGTCTATTAATTATACTTCGCAAAAGTCTGACTCTGAGGAGCAGCACTAAAGAATCATTATGTTAAGGGTTTTGTTAGCTACTAAGTGAGTTTAATTTCTTTTGGACCCTTGCAATTGATCTCACTAGTATCTGTTTCCCCCCCCCCCCCCCCCCCCAACTAATTGTATATGTTTCTTCTAATAATTGTATATGTTCTACCTACATCTATATTCTGCAAACCACTGTGAGGTGCTTGGTGGCAGAGGGCACATCCCATTGTACCAGTTATTAGGGTTTCTTCCCATCCAGGAATAATGATTATTTGAATGCCTCTGTGTGTGCAGTAATTATAATCTTACCCTCATGATCCCTATGTAAGCAATACATAGGGGATTGTAGTATATTCCAGTTCATGAAATTCTTTTAATAGACTTTCTCAAGACGGTTCATTTCATTATCTCTGTGACACTCTCCCATGGGTTAAACAAACCTGTTACCTTACGTGCTGCCCTTCTCTGTACACATTCAATATCCCCCGTTAGTCCTAGTTGGTATGGATTCCACATATTTGAACAATATTTAAGGATGGGTCACATGAGTGGTTTGTAAGCAATCTCCTGTGTAGAATGAAGCATCTTCCCAGTATTCTACCAATAAACCAAAGTCTATTGTCTGGTTTACCTGTGACTGAGTTTGTGTTATAATTCATTTCATATCCCCACAAAGTGTTACACCCATGTATTTGTATGAGTTGGCTGATTCCAACAGTAACTCATTGATATTATAGTCATGGGGGATACTGTGTGTGTGTGTGTGTGTGTGTGTGTGTGTGTGTGTGTGTGTGAAGTGCACAATTTTACATTTCTGAACATAGAGAGCAAGTTGCCAATCTTTGCACCGCTTTGAGATCTTATCAAGATCTGACTGAATATTTCTGCAGCTTCTTTTGGATAGTACTTCATTATAGATAACTGCATCATCAGCGAAAAGTCTAATGTTACTATTAATATTGTCTGCAAGGTCATTAATATACAACATGAACACCAAGGGTCCAAACACACTTCCCTGGGGCACACCCGAAGTTACTTCATATGACAATGACCCTCCATTCAGGATAATACGCTGCATCCTCCATACCAAAAAGTCCTTAATCCGATCAGAAATTTCACTTGATACTCTATGTGACAGTACTTTTGACAATAAGCATAGGTGTGAAGTCAAATGCTATTCGGAAATCAAGAAATACTGCATTGACCTGATAACCTTGATCCAAAACTTTTAGTATGTCACATAAGAAAAGTGCAAGTTGGGTTGCACATGATCAATGTTTTCAAAATCCATGCTGGTTGGTGTTGTGGGAGTCTATTTATTTATTCAAGATACCTCATTATGTTTGAGCTCAGAATATGTTCTAAGATTCTACAACAAATCAGTGTCAAGGATATTGTACTATTGGATGGTAGTTTTGTGAATCACTTCTACTACCCTCTTTGTAGACAGGTATGACTTGTGCTTTTCTCCAAGAAATGAGCACTGCTTTTGTGCAAGAGATCTACACTAGATTATAGTAAAAAGAGGAGCAGTGTAGAATCTGATAGGGATTCTATCAGGCCCTGGAGCTATGTTCAATTTGAATGGTTTCAGCCATTTCTCATCACTACTGACACTTACACTTATTTCATTCATCTTTTCAGTGATATGAGGATTAAATTTGGGGCAATTTTCCTATGTTTTGCTTTGTAAAAGAATATTTGAAAATGGAGTTAAGCATTTCAATTTCAGTTCCTGTTTCATTCACTAGGGACTGGACCCTAACTTTGGTGCCACAACGGCCTTTATACAACAAGAATTTCTTTGGGCTCGTGAAAGA